>NC_066848.1:0-219367 GCF_001640805.2 Lates calcarifer | reverse complement strand
TTTTTGACCACTTTTGACCCCTTACTATACTATGACATTTTTTGATGGTTTTTCATGCCATACTATACTATGACATTTTTTGACCACTTTTGACCCCTTACTATACTATGACATTTTTTGATGCCACTTTTTATGACCCCTTACTATACTATGACATTTTTTTGATCACTTTTTGATCCTTACTATACTATGACATTTTTTGACCATTTTTTGACCCCTTACTACACTATGACATTTTTTAATGGTTTTTCATGCCATACTATACTATGACATTTTTTTTGGTGATTTTTGACCTCTTACTATACTATGACATTTTTTGGTGATTTTTGACCTCTTACTATACTATGACATTTTTGACATCTTATTATACTATGACATTTTTTGAGCGTTTTTCATGCCTTACTATACTATGACATTTTTTGACCATTTTTGACCCCTTACTATACTATGACATTTTTTGACCATTTTTGACCCCTTACTATACTATGACATTTTTTTGGTTTTTGATGCCTTACTATACTATGACATTTTTTTTACTGTTTTTGACCCCTTACTATACTATGACATTTTTTTGGTTTTTGATGCCTTACTATACTGACATTTTTTCACCGTTTTTGACGTCATACTATATTATTATATTTTTTCACCATTTTTGACGTCATACTATGACATTTTGTGATCGTTTTTGACGTCATACTATGCTGACATTTTTCCACCGTTTTTGACGTCATACTATACTATGACATTTTGTGACTGTTTTTAACACCATACTATGACATTTTCTGACCATGTTTGAGATCATACTATACGATGATATATTTTCACCGTTTTTGACGTCATACTATACTATGACATTTTGTGATCATTTTTGACGTCACAGTATACTATGACATTTTCCAACCGTTTTTGACGTCATACTATATTATTAAATTTTTTGACTTCATACTATGACATTTTTTCAGTGTTTTTGACGTCATACTATACTATGACATTTTCTGACCATTTTTGATGTCATACTATACTATACTATGACATTTTCTCAACGTGTTTGACGTCATACTATATATTGACCGTTTTTGATGTCATACTATACTATGACATTTCGTGACCATTTTTGATATCATACTATACTATGACGTTTTTGACAATTTTTCACGCCATACTATACTATATTTTTAGACCGTTTTTTGACACCTCATTATACTATGACCTTTTTTTGCCATATGATAAACAGTAAATACTGTTGATTCAGGAAAACAAAACAACTCTAAACATCACACTGAGCTCTGAGCAATTACTTTTATCTGATTAGAATGACACGATCAATCAGTTCTTAATATAATCAGTTTTAACTTCATTAAATACCAAGGTTTGGATGATGTGTCTCTGTGATCGTGGACTACGTCTCTGTGATCATGGACAATGTCTCTGAGATGCCGTTGAATCGGTGCCCACAGTCTCTGGCGGTTTTTGCGCAGGTCTCTACAAGTCAGGGACAATATCTCATGGACGATGTCTCCCTCATCCTCAACAATGTCTCTCTGATCGTGGACGACGTCTCAGCGATCATGGACGATGTTGTAGACAAAGTGGTGACACCTGGAGGAAATCAAAGAGAAATATACAAATGAAAATGATCAATACACTACTACCTATTCCTCATCAGCAGTTAAACCATGAAAACAGAGAAATATTCAACATTACAGCTGAACCACAACATTTAACAAATAGTAGAAGGCTGTCGTTATCTGAAGAACCAGCCACAACAAATATTTGGGAAAAGGTAAAATGATTATTAATCGCGTGTCAATCAACTAATTCAACCGGTCGAGGCAGATGGCCACCCACCCTGAGTCTGGTTCTGCTCGAGGTTTCTGCCTCTTCCTCTCCACTGTCACCTAGTGCTGCTCATGGTGGGGAATTGTTGGGTCTCTCTCTGTAAATACTGTAATTATAAGTCCAGACCTGCTGTGTATGAAAAATGCCTTGAGAAAACTTTTGTTGTGATTTGGTGCTATATAAACTGAATTGAATTCATCACTGAGGAAATCATGTACAGTCATCAAAAATACTGGCACCCCCGCACTTTCAGATAATGCACTACTTCTCAGCAAATGCTTTGGTGTTTACGTCTATTTCAACAACACAAAAAAATTCTGATATAATTCCACATGGAACTCCAAAAATAAATTGGATTTGGTAGCACATCCTGAAGAAAATATGACTGAAATCAATCACTTCCTGTAACCATGAATGAATTTATTCCACCTCTCCACAAGAGTTTTGGACCACTCTTCTTTTGTCAGCTGCTCCAGGTCTCTCAGATTTGAGGGATGCCTTCTCCCAGCTGCTGTTTTGAGATCTCTCCGCAGGTGTGTAGGATTTAGATCTGGACTCCTTTTTAAAGTAAGCTTTAGGTCATTGTCCTGCAGAAAGACCCATGTCCTCTGATGGAGACTCTGCTCCCTGACTCTGGACCCTACATTGTGCTCCAAAACTCTTTGGTAGTCTTCAGATTTCATAATGCCATGAACACAGTCAAGACATCTGGTGCCAGTGGCGGCAAAGTAAACTCAAAATATCAGTGAACCTCCACCATGACTTGACAATCACACTTTCCCGAGTTATATTTGAAAAAAACTGTATTAAATCAAATATCAAGTCACCACAAACAAATGACTTTGACAGCAGGGGATCAATGGAAGGACAGGTTAACAGGATTAATAGGAACAGACACACAAACACAAAGAGACACAATCCAATGCAGCACAGAGTCAACACAAACCTGAGACACACAACGATGCAAAATGAACATAAAGAGACAAAATGCTAAACCTCAAAATAAACAAGATGGAACCCAACAACAACAACAACAACGACCGCAAAGAGAAATAAACAACCATCCAGATTTTATCCGTCCACATTACATCATGGTCACTTTAGCTAGAGAAACATAAACGGAGTCTTATCCTCCTCCTAAAGGCGACTGAGCAGTTATTTAAGAGAGCAGGCTAAGGCTAATGTTAACACTACTGTGTGTTAGCTTACCTCCGCGCCACAGGTTTGCTCAGCGTCCAGCTTCAGTCGTGTTGGATAAAAACACCTCCGCGCCGTGTTTGAACACCCAGACTTCTTCTTTAGTGAAGTAAAAAAAACACAAAGCGGCGACTCAACGTTGGTCTTCTTTATTTTCAATCGTTTTTCCGACATTGTTTATCCGCCGCCGGACACGTTCAATGACGCCATACGTCATGGCAATGACGTCACACGTCAGCCAACATCGGCAGACCAACGCGGATTGGTGGAAACTGGCTGAAGGTTGAGCTCCATGAAACCTCTACACGTGGATTTTGTTGAGGACATTTTCCAGAGACATAAAACTTGAACAAGCTTTTAACATGAATCAGTGTGTTTTCATAGTATTTGTGCTGCAGTTGGTGGAGCGATCATGACATCACATTATTAATTCTCAGTGTGTTACAGTCAGAATTTAAATTTCAGTTTTAATATAAAAGATTAAGAAACCTGAAAGAGTGAATCATGAAAAAACACAAACACAAATGCTGAGTTTTTCTGAGACGCTGAATAGAAATGACTCTCAGACCTTCTCGTCTTCTTTTCAAAATGTTTTTATTTCTGCCTCTAAGCCTTCAAAATGATACAAACATGTTGTTTGTGTTTCACTATGACCAAAACCTCACAGGATGTGGACAGTATGTACAGCTATCACTCGGCCAGCTAGCGGCGAACATTCAGGCCGCAGCAAAGCCGGAAAAAACAAAACGTTCACAGAAACTTGTCGATCAGGAAACGACGATGAACAGAATAAATAAACCGGTCGATTCAACAACTGCTTTCACTCTAAAATATCTAAACCAAAGTGCCCTAAATCGCAGCGAGCGCTAGCTAGGCGTTTAGCCCAACTACAATATGGCTTCTCAATGTGAACTTGTACATTTATTTACAGGGTTTGGACACAGACAAAGAGCTGAAAGCGGCCATGACTTTTAGACAAACTCATCCTATGCTGCTTTACATTGCACAGTGCGAAAAATACACCCGAAATACACAAGTGTTACTGGATAGTTGAGGGAGTAAATACGACCCGGTGAGGGTCAAACAGCACAGGAGGATAAATCTGGACCCTGCTGTCTCTGAACGTCTCTGTGGCAGCTGGTGGACTGAGTAAATAGATTCCTCCTGTTTGTGTTCATGTCCATGATGACGAAAAGAGGCTGATGGATGGATTCTGGGTCGTAAGAGTGATCATGTCCTCTCTGCTCTTCAGTCCTGCCGCCGGACAAAAATCACATTGGTCTTTATGAAAAAGGTCTGGTTATCATTTCAAAGGTACTTAAGAACCCATGGGCTCTTAGAGGAATACTGAAAAACATCTTTAAGCACAGTGATCGTCAGAAATGAAGCCAGTGAAACTAGAGATTGTCAGTCCAGTCCGGACAACATCTGACTCAGACTAAAGAAATCATCCAGCAGCCTGATGAGGAGACATTGTGAAAGGTTCAGATTTATAAAAATGAAGCAGAAACTCAGAGACAGAACTTAAACAGAGATGTGAAGAAGAAAATGACAAAAAAAAAAAAAAAAACATCCAATCAGAGCAGCATATATAAATTAAGTCCTACCCACAAACATGTATAGACTTGTTGATTCTCCTTTTAGCTCCTTATGGGAGGGTCTGAAACAGTGTCAGGCCTGATGGGATATGCAGTTCAAACTGGGTCTGTGATCCAGACCAAGACCACCTCTTTTGGTTGGACTGTGGTCAAAGACATCTTTCACACCTGCTGTTTTGGTTTGGATCAAACAAGGTCAGCATGAAAGGTGTCTTAATCTGTAACTGGGGATATTGCTTGTGGTTGTCACAGACTGTCTTTTCTTATTAGGTCACCTGACAACTTCTGACAACCTTCTGACCATGAACACTTTTTAACTGTAATGTGCTCTTTAATTCCATCAGTACCTTTGAAATTTGTGTTTAAAGTCCTTTCCAGCCTCTTCTGAAGAACAGAGTGGAGACGATCACTCAGGTCCAGATAACAGACCAAAGAAAAGTTGAACTTTTCTCTGTTTGTCCCACTCAGTGTTTCCTCTTCTGCAACCATCAACTGACTCATTCCCACTGAGAGTCCAGGGAGTTTTTCCCATCAGCAACACGAGCATCGGTCTCTGTAATCCTTAAGGAATTTCACAAAATGACACTGATTTCCACCGCTCACTGGAAAACTTCTCACTGTTTGTTTCAATCGACCAAAACTCAGCCGCACCGCAGCCAAAATTTCAAAACCTCTTTCCTCCTCCCTTCAGTACTCTGGTCTTCACACAGACCAGATCTTCAAGTTTCCCTTCAGTGTTTTCAGATAATCTGGACTCACAGATTATCATTTAGGATTAAAAAGGTTCCAGCATTTTGTGTTCTTGATCACACACCTGTAAAAACCAATAGAAATCTGAAGAGTTTCATTTCAAAATAATGCAAACCCTTTGGCAAAATAATGAATATATGAATATTCTGAAGACTTTTACTTTAGTAACAATTTTGTTTTTGAGGATGGAGTGCTGATAGGATATATTCAGGCAACATACCCAGTGTTTTAAAATGAAACTTATTTTGTAATAAAATTGAAATGAAACCAGAAACTCTTCAGAGTCCTGAAGAACCAACAACAATCAGCTCATCTCTGCTGCCACCTGGTGTCTCCTGTTACTGCATTTGTTTTCTAAACATATTAAACTGTTCAGCCTCCAGGAAACATGGAGCCCCGTCTGTTCAGTTTTTCACATAATTATCATTCATAGTGGATAACAGGATCATGTGGGAAACACTGCAGTGTTACATTACAAGAAAGAAACCAAAGGTGACTGGACGTTTTTAGAGTTTCACATTTACTGAGACTAACCGTTCCCCAAATGGAAATCCAGGACTGACAATACTGAATCTGTTGTGTTTGTAGTCAAATATAATGTCTAGGACTACAGCAATAATTGATTGATTGATCTATTAGTCAATACAGTCTGACAACTGATTAATTGTTGAAGTTATTTTTCAAACAAAAATGCTCAATATTTGACTTTCCAGGTTTTCAAATGTGTAAATTTGCTGCTTCTCATGGTCTTCTGTTTAAGTTAATTGATTCTCTGTGGATTTTTGACCACCGCATTATTAATATATTTTATTAAGTTGGGCGCCAGGAGATGATGGCGGGCACTTTATGGAACTGTCTCTGAGATTTCAGGGTTTTATTGTTCAGCTTTATGTTTGTGTTTTTGTCTTATCATCTTGGGACCATGTTAGAAATGAAATGTTTTCACTTTGACATGTTATTCTTTGGATTTTCTAATGCCTGTAATCCATAAATTAATCATATTATATCACATGGCCTAACCTGGATGAGGTTTAACTGAACTGACTTCTGGGATTGTGGAGAGAGAGAATAGTCAGGGAAGCCTCTCTGCTTTTGTTTCCTCTAGAGATGGTGGAAATGTCCAAACCATGGATGTATTATTATTTATCCACAGTCCAAACTCAAGGATACAAAGACGTCCACTCTACCTCTGTGCTGCTGTTGAACAGCTTTAAACTCTGGGGACCCCAAGTGGCAGCGAGAGGTAACTGCATGTTGAAGAGTAGTGTTGGGTAGTGAAGATAATCGGGAGACTGATTTCACTTTGAGCTGTCTTTAAAGAGCAAAGCTTCATTTACTTCACTTTAAAAAAGACAACTGAAGTGATGAGTGTCGGTTTGTAACAGAAGACAGAGAGACTTGATGTTTTCACTGGAGACTGAGAACAAAGAAAAAACATTGATGCTGAAGTTTGTTTCATCACAATGATTGAAACTCACAGCTTCTGATTCTTGTCTCCAGCTGGACAAACTGCCTCCGAGTCTTCAGCTCTGTCACAGTGACCTGAAGCCACCTTTCACCTTTCATTGATTAATAAACAACAACAACATTATTTCTGAAGTTACATAAACTTAAAGAGGAAAGTCTTTTTTTGATATGTTTCATCCTGGTCACATTGATCAGGAGGAATGTGGAGACAAAGTGGACGGATTCAGACATAAATTAGTTTCCAGCATCGTGTCCTCTCAATAGTTTCCAGCACGGAGAGAACAGCTATGGAAGTCCATTAATGACAAAACTACTGAGTGAGAGCACAAAACTAATTTAAACCGTAATCGACTGATATTAGTCGAACCAATAAAAAACAAATTGGCAACTATTTTGATTTGAATTGAGTAATCGTTTTAGTCATTAATAAAAATATTTTCATGCTTTTCTTTCTGATACAGTAAACGGAATATCTTTGAAACAAGACATTTGAAGAATTATTATTATATCTGATATTTTATGCCCAATTTAATCATTTAATCAAGACAACAGTGTGGTAGGAAAATTATTGTCACCACTGCAATATCATGAAGTCGCAATGACACGTCTGCAGAGGGCTTTTAATTTGAAACAATTACAGGAAGTGGAGTCAAATCCTGATCGATATATTGTTTTTAATGTCTGTGACTGTGTATTGTTGCATTGAACAGCTAAATTTGACTCGACTGAAAATTCAGAGTTGGGTACAGCCCCACGCTTTATCCATAATTTCACAATAATCTTGAAGAAAGAAATTTTGTTTTTGCTACCAATTGTAGGTAAAATAAAACTCTCCTTCAAAAACTGTTCAGTTTAAACTAATTTTTGTTTTATCGTTTATAATGACTCTTTTTAAAAATTAATTAATTGTAAATGTACTATTGAACAGTGTCCAGGAAACATCTTAGAAAATCATTCAAAAATTACCTGTAAATTCAAAGTGTTTCCCAAAAAAACAAAACAAACAAACAAAAAAAAACATACATTGTGGATTTGCATGATTAAATTCTGTGTAACATTTTTTTTAGTATTTTTATTATCAGGATTTTTTTTTAATTACAAACATTTAAAAATGTGTTTATTTTTCTTAGTCCATTTTGCTGATGTTCTTCATATTAATATTTTAATCTTTTATATTAAATTTTATCCTTTGTTTTTTTAATTTGCAATAGCTGGTTTTGTATTCAATCACATGAACATAGAACTAGTCAACCTGGGTGTTGCATGAAGTTTAAATTCATTTTGTTGTTGTTGCTCAGTCAGTAGTTTTGGTCACTAATGATCCTCTGTACAGTTCATCAGTTTCCAGCAGAACTCTGTGAAAAAACAAAACAAAACAACAAAAACAAACTGCAGTGACACTGATCAGCCTCCGTCCAGCATGTTCAGTTTGTATTTACAGTCCTGGAAGTACACATCAACGCAGTACTACTGTGTACTCACAATACTTTACCCCACACACACACACACACACACACACACACACACACACACACACACACACACACACACACACACACACACACCCCTGTGAAGTGCTGAGGAGGAGGTATTGTCTGTCTGTTTGTCTGTCTGTCTGTTTGTTTGTTTGGTCGAGGGAGTTCTGACTGCAGAGTCTCATCCCCTCCTTCCCTTTGCTTGGTCACTGCGGCAACAGTCCCACGCACTCTGTCTGTCACATGTGGTTGGCATGGCAACCTGCTCCTCCGGTCCGTTGCTAGGAGAAGCAGAGTGATGTCGATGCAGGAGGTCACTGTTTGTCGCTCTGAGAGAGAAAAAATAAAAGTACCTACAAACAAAACCTGATCCAGAAAGGTTCCTGGAGGGGTCCTGGAAGGTTCCTGGAAGGGGTCCTGGAGTCAAACGCTGCTGCTGGAGACCAAATAATTACTGATACTTAAGCTCCATCTGCATCATTTTAACATAACTACACTTCCAGAAAGTCCCTGAAATGAAAGCTTGAACAGGAAATAAAGCTTTTATTCTGAAACTCAGCAGCTGTTTGACCTGCTGAGGTCGGTGTTTGGAGGAGAAATAACGTGACAGCGGAGTGACGGCGTTCAGATTCACCTTTCAAACCTCATTAGTGTTTCCTGAATGTTTCCACAAACGCGTCAGTTCATCTTCCTCCTTCATGACGAGCGTCTCCTCTCCCGCCGACCTTGAACGTCTCAGCTTGGCTCTGGAGGAAAATCCCCTCAGCCAATCAGAATCTGACTGAGGTTTAACAGAAAAGGTTTAAAGGAGGATGTCAGCCTGCTACCCATGATGCTTCATGTCCGTCTCCAGCTACACACTTTGTATAACTCGCTGCCTTACGGCGCCTCCTCCGGTTTGCTGCTTTGTTTCTGCAGCTCTGGCCGCTGGTTGCTCCCATTCTTCTTCTTGCTTCCCTCCCTGGCGCTGGCGCTGCCGGTCTTGGAGGTTGAAGAGGACGAAGATGACGTGACCTTTAAGCTTTTCGAAGTCTTGGTCCCTCGGATTTTCTCCTTGTTGGCAGTGTCCTGAGGCAGCGTGGGGCTGGAGTGCGCCCTCTGCAGGCCGCCGTCATCAAACAGGCGAGACTCGAAGGCCGTCAGGTCCTCGTCTCCGCTTGACAGCTTGGCTCTGAGCAGCATGGCGTACGTACCGTAACGGGTTTTCTGTACGAGAGGAAACAAGATACAGCTTTTTATGAAAGAGTATTTAACCAGAAACATCTCTGTATATCTCTACCAGACTCCATTGACAAAACAGGGATTTAACCAGGAGCTGCTGGAATACCACTGCCTCCATCTGTTAGTGTGTCTGTGTTACTGTGTGACTTTCGGTGGTGGAAGAAGTAATCAGATACTTTACTGAAGTAAAAGTACCACACAGTAACTCCCAGTAAAATCCCTCTTTTTGTCAATGGAGTCTGGTATTGAACGTCAAACGTCACTGGTCAAACACGACTTTCTGATTTCAGAAGGATAAACTCATGATGAACTCAGACTGTTTTTTCCCATTGCACAGAGTTTGCAAGAATCAACAGAAACACAAGTATCTTCCAAATAACAGATTTGATGTGGAAATATTGTTTAGTCTGACGGCGCTTTAAGAAACAGAACACACGAACGCACCACGTCTGTTTACTTTGTTTCTCAGGCATTTTTGAGTGAAGCGATTTTCAGATGTTTATGTATCATATCTTAAAAACCAACTCTCTGCAGGTGAATTTGACCCAAACCAAGAGAAGTGAATATAAAAACCTGACGGAGGATTTTCTGCAGGAGCAGAGAGTAAACAGGATCTGTCACTGACGAGCTAAAAAAACAGCAACGTGTTCCTTTAAGCAAGCTGCATGTTCCTGACAGAGTGTTTGTGTCTCTGCAGCCTGTTTGACACCAGACAGACTGATTCAGTGACAGTTTGTGATGAAGACGAGCAGAAACGAGACAGAAGGAGCTGCAGTCTGAAAACACTTCAGTCAGTCTGTCAGACCTCAGAGGGATTTTTACTGCAGCTCTGAAATCAGTCAGAGAAGAAACATCAAGCCGTTTTGGTCAGAAACTGATTTTTCTTATTAAAACTATATTTCAGTCCTGCTTCTTATTTGATTTTATTTTCTGCCTGAGATGTAGAGACATGTTTTCAGGGTCTAAATGTGACGTCAACACAAATAAACAACAGGAAAATGTGAAATACTGTGAATAAACAGGAGCTGAAGCTTCACCAGATAAACTTCAGGAAGTCTGTCGGACAGTTTGAGGTCCTGCTGAGGAGGAGGGGATATTTTCCTTCCTAGATTTTACTGCCCCCTCTGGTTTTTTTGTGTATTTTTATTCAAGGATTTAAGATTTGTCCCAGCAGAGTGAGGATCAAGTATTATTACAAATCTAACAAAGTCAGCGAGTTAAATCTACCTTCCTCTCTCGCTTCAACCTCCACTTCCTGTGACCGTCATTTCAAATTAAAAGCCCTCTGCAGCTGTAACTTCATAACATTTCAGCTGCCACAAACTGTAAACAGTAGAAACACTGCAGACAGAAAGTTCATAAGTTATAAAATCCTCCCTGTGCCACGTCTCTCCTGTCGGGCTGCTGACACTGTCAGTCTGTTTTAACTCAGACTGAGTTCAAAATGAGGAAGAAAGGTGATTTAAGTGACTCTGAACGTCTGAGCGTTTCAGAAAGTTAAGTAAAGTTTTATCAGCAGCTTCTCCTCATTTCTGAGAGAAAACGTTCAGAAATAAATAATGTCACTAATGTTTCTTCACATGAACACAGAACAATAAATGTGTCTCTGCTGCTTTTAGTTCACTGCAGACATTTGTTGTTTATCGGCCTCATGAACATCAACTGATTCCAGTTATCTGAAAAGAACATCAGCTGGTTAATCCATCGATCTGTACAGGAGACTCATTCCTTTATTAAAAATCAAACCTGTGCTTTTGTTTGACTGTTTTTTCTTTTCACCTGAGAGTCTGTAAACGTGCGAATGTATAAAGATAAATATTAAAGACTGATACTGAATAAAATAAACGTTCTTCTCTGTAACGTGAACAGAAAATAAACTTTCATTAATCAGCCGTGTGTTTCTTCTCACCTCAAACTCCAGGTACTCCTGTCGGAGTTTGTGCTCCTCCAGCTCACGACCTTTGACCTTTCGGTCCGGGGTGGAGGCTGTGAGGTCGGCCAGCTCGGAGGAAACCGCCCTGAACCGGTTCTCGTGGGACTTGACCTGCTCCTCCTGTCGAGACAGACGATAAAGCAGAGAGAGGTGAGTTCACCTGACGACCTGAGAACCAGCTCCTCTGGTTCCAGGTGAATCCGAGTCCATACCTGGGACAGTTTGGTGTTGGATCCCGGCAGCAGAGGGCGGCTGAACCTCTTCTGAGAGCCGATCGCCGCTGGAAATGGAGGAGCTGAAAACATGGCCGCCACCACGTTGATGCGCGTGATCCACGACTGCATCTGTTCAGCGTTCCTGCAGGAAACACAGAGATAACAACATGGAACCTGATCGTCTGATCCACCTGCAGCTGGACTCAGGTGTCAGGTGGGCGGTGTCTTACGGAGCCTGGAACAGGAAGACTCTCCAGTCGGCCGTCCTCAGGTAGAAGACGTTGGGTCTCTTGCTGTAGTCAGCCGCTCTCATGGCCAGAGAGTGATGGATGGACACGGCGTTCTTCACGTCCTCCTCCGTCAGCTCTCGCTCTGCACGGTACTCATCCTGTCAGCCAATCACAGAGCAGCGTCACATCAGCATCCAATCAGGTTTAAAGCTGCAGCATTTTAAATTCACCACACCTGGTTCAGGTGAAGCAGCAGTTATGGAATAATTAGTTACTTTAAAAAGAGGAAAAGTACAACTGCCTCCATCTGTTAGTGTGTCTGTGTTACTGTGTGGTACTTTTACTTCAGTAAAGTATCTGATTACTTCTTCCACCACCTGAAAGTCTCACAGTAACACAGACACACTAACAGATGGAGGCAGTGGAATTCCAGCAGCTCCTGGTTAAATCCCTGTTTTTGTCAGTGGAGTCTGGTAGAGATATATAGAGATGTCTGTGGTTAAACTGAAAAGGATCTGTCTCTGTAGGAATCCTACAGCTTTAGTGGACATACTCCTTCACAGAGTTTATAAACACTGAAGCAGAAACTGTGTCAGGTTTAAATCAGACGTTCAAATCAAACAGTTTAAAATAGGAAAACAGATCAGTTCTGGTGTCGTCTCTGTCTGACCCAGATGTGTGTTTCTGTTCTGATATCAATCTGATCTGGGACACACATGTTTAAAAATAGACTGGTACTGTGTAAGAGACAAGAGGGCTGCTGGGAAATGTAGTTGATATATTTACCTTCTGCAGATAGAGTACCAGCCCCTTCAGCATGGCATAGAAAGACTTCCACCCCCTCTTACCCCGCGGTGCTGGGAGGAACAAGGCATCATGGGATGTTAGACACAGCAAGTAAGAGTTAATTTTGATCTTTATCTTCTCACAGAGTTAATCCTTAATTCACACAGAACATGGCGGACAGTTATCACTGGAAGGTCTCAGTTTTTATCAGAATATAAACTGAGGAATCTCTGTCTGTCTGTCCTTCAATTTTCTCAACAGCCGCTCATTCAGTTGGACTTCAAACTTTACAGTTGACTTCAAACGTGTTGCTGAGGACCAGAGGAAGTGCAGAGTCGACTTTGAAGGTTTCTGGACGAGCGGTTGTCGAGAAACATTAAAGGACGTGTGTGTGTCTTAATCCACATACAACAACAAAGTGTTTCTCTTTAAACACAACAAACACTGAATAAACAGAAGAAGACAGGAGATCACAGTGACGTACTTCTCTTCCCGTCAGGGTCAGCGTGGACTTTGCGGACCAGGAAGCCGCTCTTGTAGAGCTCGCCATCGGCCTGCTGGGCGACACCCACCAGTGGGTTTCCTCCGCTGCCCAGTCGTTTCATGGTGTGGGAGGCCGAGTCTGTTCGGACGTCGGCCAGCTCCGACATCGACTTCCTCAACTCCTCCTCATCACTTCAGCAGAGAGAAGAGAGGAGGTGAATCCAGAGCTGAACTCATCAACACAAGAGTTTTCCTCTTTGACAAAAATTAGAAGTCCAGGACAATCCTGTCTGTGTTCTCAGAACTTCCTTTTACTTTCGTCTCTGCACCAAAATTAGAAAACGTGTGTTTTCTGCACCTGTAGCATGAAACACGCTGCAGCAGGAATTAATGAATTCATCTGCTTCTAAATCCAAAATGAAAGAATTAAGGCAGATTCCTGAAGATCTCACTGGTTTTAACTTGAACTTAATCTTGAAATGTGCTTAATTTAACTTCTTTTTTAATTTTGTCTCTTGTGTTTTCTGTCTGTAACTTTGCTGCTGGTCTGATTCTTTATCTCAGTGGAAACGTCCTGGTTAATAAAGGTTAAAATAAAAGACAAAATTAGAGATATGAATCAAATAAAAGCCCAACTATCTCATCTGCTCATCTCTTGTCACAGACTTTTATACTTTTTAATTTGATATGTGTAACGAACAACTTCCTGTACGTACCCGTCAAAACAGGAAGTGCTGCATATCTTAGCGACAATCACGCCACTAAACATGAAACTATGTTTGTCACGGCCACCTGAGGCTCTGTGCAAAATTTGGCATCACATTGATCACTAAGCAGCGTTTTCTTTCAAAATACAGAAAAATTATTTTCTCACACTAGTTTCAGGTGGTCGGTGCGATCTTTATGAAACTCTGATCTGATCTACGTCCTCTCATAATGACAGTTTATTAAAGGAGTTTTATTCCAAAAAATGCTGTGTCCTCGTACACAGGAAGAGCTGTTAAATCTTCACACCTTTCTGTCCGATCAACACAAAACTTGGAGAGTAGTTTGTCGTACCACACTGAGGTAAACTGGCATTTTGGCCACTAGATGGCAGTTTTACACAAAGTTGATAAAATACACAAAGCTTCACTTTTCAAAGAGAAACTTTCTGAACGTGGTGCAAATTTCATTCCTGCCCTGAACCTGACAGCTGACCTGTGAACTCAGTCAAACATCAGTTTCATCATGTTCTCAGCGTTTGCTCTTCGTATTAAATCACTTATCATTTCGTTTACTGTCTCTTCATCAATCAGTGTTCATCTAATTCAATTTTTCATCATTTCATCATCTTCTTTTATGAACTAGTCTCAAATCAAACTTCATTGATTGATCATCTTCCCTGACATCAGACTGTGTGAATACTTCATTACTTCTTTACTCTAACTACATATCTTCCTTATTTAATCGATCGACAGACGAAATGGATCAGAAACTATTTCGATCAACCACTGCAGTTGTTTTCAAACATGCCTGTGTGGCGGCTAGCAGCTAGTTAGCAGAGCTGTGCTGTGTGTGGACAGCTGAAGCTTTAACTCCTCGTTAAGTTGTGAAATCATCTTTCCTTCATCTCATGTCACCTGGTCCATGAACTCATCTCAACATCTCATCTCATTTTGTCAACAAGAACAACACAAACATGTCATCACAGCTACACAACAACAACAACAACACAAACAAAACTGACGAGTTAAAGCAAAGAAAGAGGCTGAACATGAGGGAGGACAGATGCAAAATGCACACAGGACGCCTGGATATGTGTGTGTGTGTGTGTGTGTGTGTGTGTGTGTGTGTCCACAGTCGTGCATGGGCGTTGGGATGCTGACCTGTAATTACAAAGAGGAAAGAAGCAGGGATACGGTTACCACGGCAACAGAGGCTTAAATATGGGAGTTGGGGCAGCAGCAGCAGCAGGGACACACACACACACATTAACACACACAGCACAAACAACACACACAGCACAAACAACACACACAGACACACACAGCAGATGGAGCTGAAACACTTCAGATGTTAAACCAGTAGAAACCAGTCGATGGTTCAAACCGGAGGAAAAACTCACATCGTCCACTGAAGCTTCTCGTTCTTGATGGAGCTGTAGAGAGTCTGCAGAGACACAACACACACACTGTCACACGTACTGTTTATACAAGTGAGTGTGTGTGTGTGTGAGTGTGTGTGTGTGTGTGTGTGTGTGTGGGGGACCCTTGGCTTCCTGTTTGACTTTCATTAATGACCTGAAACACGTCATCTAATGAACCACAAGTTATTTTGTTCCAGAGTTTTATATTTTATTTGATTCTTTCTTTGGGGAGTTTATTAAAGAGAATTTCAGGTTTCAGTCGTCTCCATCTCAAATTCTTGTTTTAAGGCACACTGACGACCTGCATATCACTGAGTATCAAAAGATGAAAATAAATTATTAATAAACCTCAGACAGTTTAATTATATATTGTTAATATTTTTAATCTAAACACGAGCTAAAAATTAATTCAATCCAGTGTTTTTTTGATCATGTCGATGAAACTCACACTTCCTGTTTCATATTAAAAGCCTCAGAACACATAATTCTGCTCCTACAGCTGCCTCCAACACCTCAGGAACTTTTGCTTTTTTGAGACCAGTTTTTGTAACTTCCAGGTTTTCTGGACTCGCTGCTTGCAGGACTCAGATGTTCTGTTCTGGCCTCGTGGTCCAGGAGTAAAAGGTAAATAAGAATGAAAACATAAAACCACATCTCCCGGTTCTGTTGGGTTCTACCTTCTTCTTGCGGCTGTGCAGGTGCTGCTGTCCATCCTGGGTTTTTCCCAGCAGGTCGGGGAAGGCCAGCGGTTTGAGGGAGCGGGACCGGGGGGTTCTGGGATACCTGAACGGGTCGGTGTCCCTCGAGTCCCGCCCGCTGCGGACCGAGCAGAGCGACCGAGACCGCATGCGGCCCGTCGAGTGGATGCTGTTGACGCCGATCATCGTGACGAGTCCAGAGGAGGAGGAGGATCTGAGTCTGGTTTAGAAAAGACCGACTGAACTTCAGAGTCTTTACGGTGAAAAGAGAAACAGGAAGTGAACAGGAAGTGGTCCAAACTGCAGGAACTTTGTCCAAAAGTTTTTTGTACAACTGAGGCTTTAAACTCAAAGACTTTTAGAAGATGACCTCCAAATAATTCAAGAAGATTTAGAGACGTCAAAACTCGACTCTGCAGCCTCCAAAGATTTATCAGGTGTTCCTGTTTCTGACCTGCAGCTGACTCAGTGTTTCTACTGATTCCACTCTGACAACATGGATTCTGATGAGGACTGAGCTAAGGAGACGAGGAGATGAGGAGACGAGGAGACGAGGAGACGAGGGTGTTTAAAATAGAAGCAGGATTCTACTGTCGACTGGTTTCAGAGTCTGGATTGATTGTGTCCTCGGTGGAGCTCAGCCTGCTGCATTATGGATTCAGCTTTATTCATTATGCATAAAAACACAGCAGCTTTTCATCCAGCTCATAATCCTGCTGGCTGACAGCTGCCGGCCGCTCGCTCAGGTGTTTGGAGGCAAAACGACAAAAACAAAAAGAGGCTGCTGACAAACAGCCAGAGCTGACGGACACCGAGGACCGAGACCGGACCACAGAGACGGATTAAACTGTTTCACGTTATTAGATTTAAACAGAGAAAAGCAGAAAACCTTTTTTCCCTGGAGAAATGACTAAAATCTAATGTCTGATCTTTCAGTTTATACCTTTATAATTCTGCAGTTAATGAGTTAAACAGTCACAGTTATCAAAAGACATTAATGCCTCTGAATGAATCAAATCTCTGATTTTTTTCAGCCAGAAAAGGAAATTTTAGAAAAATTTGGAGGTAATTTCTCTCTTATATAAATGATTTACTGGTTCTCCTTCAAAGACCAGAACAGAAATATTTCTATATTTATATTTCTAATTCTGTGGTTTCAGTTAAAAGTCACAACCAAAAAAAGATTTGATTTAAACTGAAGTGAGTGAAGAAATGTTTTAATTATTGATTAATGCCACTGTATATTAATAATAACTCAAATGTCTGAATTTTTTTTTTTTTTTTTTTTTTGCCAGAAAAAGGAAGTTTTAGAAAAATCTAAGAGATATTTTCTCCAGGAAAAAGATTTTAGATTTTATATTACAGTGAATTATTTAGTGGTTTTCATGTTGAAGAAGCTTTTTCATTGACTGAGAAAATAAAGATTAAAATGAGTTCAAACTGCAGCTGAAATCTCTCATTAAGTCGGAGAGATTTGATTTCAAGTGAAGAAAATGTTTGAATTATTGATCAGTTCCACTGAATAAATCAAACGTCCTCAGCCCAAAGTTAAAGTCTGTCGGTTTTAGATTTTCAGAGTAAATAAAGTTTTATCTGATGTTATTTCACAGAGGAGAGTCGGAGCGTTCACTTCACGTCTCATTAATCATCAGCAGCAACGATGTTTCAGTCTAATCCATCAACGATTCAGAGGCAGTGAGGTGGAAATTCATCAGCTCACACTCCTGCAGAGAAAACCCCCAAAATATCCAAACCAGCTCTGATCTTCTCCTTCCTCTCCTCCTCGATTCTCCAGAGTCTCAGAGTCAGTTTGTTGTTGAATGTCCTGCTGCAGCGGCGGCGGCGGCGAAGGCGAAGGTGGAGGAGAATCCCTGGACTGCAAATAAAGCTGCGTGACGGAGGAGAAGCATCAGCAGCATCAGCAGCTCGCTCTCACATCCAAAACATGCAGAGCCGAAAAAAACAGAAGAGAAAGAGAAAAGAAAAACAGGGAGGCAGAGGGGGCGAGCGAGCACACCCACACATGCAGACAGAGAGAGAGAGAGAGAGAGAGAGAGAGAGAGAGCACCCCAAAACTGACGTCAGCTTCCTCCAGCCCTGACTGAGGATGGAGGGATGGAGGGAGGTGGAGATGAGAGAGAGGGATGAGCTGCTGGGGAGAAAAAGAGGAGAGTTTCTCCTGTTGCACAGGAAAAAAAGAAACAGAGAGAGAGAAAATCCCTCCTTCCTCCTCTTCAGATGTTGATCTCTTCGTCCTCCAACTTCACTCCCACTCTTCTTCTCCTCCTCCTCTTCTTCTTGTTGTCGTCTTCCTCCTGCAGGAGATTCCCTCCGTCAGGTGAGCTCACTCCTCCTCCTCCTCTCCTCTTTTTCTTCCTCTTCTTTTATTTCTCCTCCTCCTCCTCCTCTCTCCGCTGAGACTCTGAACTGTTGAGGACTGTTGCTCGCTCTTCCCCCCTCTCTCCCTCTCTCTCTCTTTATTCCCTCGCTCTCTCAATGCGCATTTTCTCTCAGCTGCAGCAGCCAATCAGAGCGTGGGGATCGGAGCTTCAGCCCGCCCCCTGCTCTCCTCAGAGCTGTCAATCATGGAGGATTCACAGAGCTGAATGTAAATGCAGAGCGGAGACGTTCAGCAGAGAAAAGACTAAAAATATTAAAAACAGGATGAAAACATCGACATCACGGCTTCTGATCAGATCAATACACATTAATCAATAACTAAATATATTGACACTGCTTTAGTTTCAGTGTTTACTGCATTTAAAACACATTTATTGTGTTTAAATATATCTGATTTAACTCATACTGAAGTGGATATTTTATTTGCTCTAATACTTGGAGACCAAGCACACATCCCCATGGCAACAGCACTCCCCAATGTCAGGGGCCTCCCCCAGCAGGAAGACAAACCCAGTCCACCACCAAGCCTGCTCAGAAACATCTGGAGGAACACGACAAAGAGCCCGGGGTGTAGACCTGGACTCCTGATCTGATCCAGCATCTGATTGAGGCCCCTAACACCGGGGAGTGCTGTAGGACTGATCCTAAAACCAGGAAGTCAGTTAGCATGTTAGCATGTTAGCTCTTCCTGTTGTCAGTGTGTTTCTGGTTAAATGTCTGAAATAAGGTCTGTGGTTTTAACACAAGCTCCAGACATTTTCAGGTTTGATTCTCCGACATAAAATGGGTCAGTAAATCCCCCACTCCTGATGTTTGAAGCTTTTACGTGTCTTAAAAAAGGCGGTTGCTAACGAGTGTCTAAATGAGACTACAGAGGTTGTCGGGGACGTTAACATGAAAACCCATCTACTCACCAGTCCACCTTTACAGCCTCGTTGTGTTTCTACTCACGCTCTTTCAAACTCTCACTAACTTTCTAAGAAGAAAGGCTTTTGTAGAAGAGCTCAGAGCTAAATGAAATGACCAGTTGGAAGCTTAGTGGTGGAGTGACGTCATGTGACCGTGGTGTAGTTGGTTTATAGCCTAACATTAGCTTCTTACTTCTGGAGATTGGATTTAGGCTTCAAACATCTTTATGTGACAAAGTTTATATATAATTTGTTTTAACACACACTTTAATAATTAGCATTTGAAATATTGTATATATGTTTTGACAACATTATTTTTCTTTTAATATTTCATGTGTATATTTTTACACTCTGACATATATTTAATATTCTCCCTCTGGTTGTTTTGTTTCATTATGTGTCTGTTCCTCTTGTTCTTGTTTCTCGTCACATGTTCAGGTAGAGAAATTATTTTCTGCCTCCTCATTGGCTGTTTGATTTGCTGCTGCAGTGACCTGATTTCCTTCAGCGATCGATAACGTTCAAATCAAATAAGATGATAAGATTCAAATAGAAGTGAGAGAAACGAAAAACTCTGGAACAATGAAACGAGATGGAAGTGAAAACTGAGGAAAAGAGAAATGAATCAGTGTTTCAGCGATGCACAACAGACTGACACACACTGTGTGTGTGTGTGTGTGTGTGTGTGTGTATTCAGACTAATACATGTTGGCAAATGAGAAATGATTCATCAGGTGAGTTAAAGACTCTCAGAGGACACAGCTCTGTGATTACTAATGCACACACACACACACACACACACACACACACACACACACACACACATACACATACACACACACACACACACACACACACACACACACATACACACACATACAGTCCATTTTGTTAATGTGTTCTCACAGACAGCCTGAGCAGAAACATCTCTATATCTCTCTACCAGACTCCATAGAGAAAAACAGCGATTTAACCAGGAGCTGCTGGAATACCACTGCCTCCATCTGTTAGTGTGTCTGTGTTACTGTGTGGTACTTTTACTTCAGTAAAGTATCTGATTACTTCTTCCATCACTGAAAGTCACACAGTGACTTTTTACAATAAAGTCTTCAGAAGATAAAAAACAGAATGAAAAGAAAAAGAAGCATTATTTTGGAATGAAACTCTGAGAACAGGAGCAGAGTGTTTACTCTCCTCTCTCAGTATAATTCATATTTTTCAGTTATAAATATTCTGCATTCACTGTTTTTTTTTCTCCCTCTCAGTCAGAGTCAGAGCTGCTGCCCACACACTCACTGCTCCACCGTCAACCATCAGCCATCAAACCAGAGACAAGCTGAAGGCCACACACACACACACACACACACACACACACACACACACACACATTAACACAGAGAGGAGATGATGATGATGATGATGATGATGGAGGTGAAGAGGTGACGCAGATTCATGTTGATCGCTCAGAGGCTGAGATGGAAAAACTGAGATGGAAATAAGAGAGTGGGAGAACGAGAGACTGACACACACACACACACACACACACACACACACACACACACACACAGTATACAACGACACAGTCACAACACAAACACACACTCGTTTTACCCGGGAGTCATGAGAAGTGAAATTAATGCATCTCTCTTATTCTTTTCTTTTCCCAGTCTGACAATCACAAGCCAAGGATCCCTGTGTGTGTTTGTGTAACTGTGGTTTTAGTTGTGTAAGAGTGAGTGTGTGTGTGTGTGTGTGTGTGTGTGTGTGTTAGTCATACCTTTAGCAGATCTTTGGGGAAGTCTTTTCCATCGTTGAGACCTTCCAGGTTGGAGATGAACTGACTGCAGGACATCCTCTTCCCCACGTTCTGCACACACACACCACACACACACACACACACACACACACACAATTGTTAATAAAATAATACAATTTTAGTTAATGTGATAATAGTCTACCTTTTAGACTATTTTGTAAACAAGAGTGCAGATCCTTTCAGTTTAACCAGAAACATCTCTATATATCTCTACCAGACTCCATTAGACAAAAACAGGGATTTAACCAGGAGCTGCTGGAATACCACTGCCTCCATCTGTTAGTGTGTCTGTGTTACTGTGAGACTTTCAGTGGTGGAAGAAGTAATCAGATACTTTACTGAAGTAAAAGTACCACACAGTAGCACACACACACACTAGCTGTCTCTGTAGGAATCCTGTCTTAATGTCGTCAGACACATATAATAACAATCTGAGTCTTAAAACGTCCTGAAGGACAGAAACAGATGAATGAACAGACGTGATCCTGAGCAGGACAGTGAACGCAGCACAGTTCATTTGTGACAAACTGCTGCTTCATTCGACCAAATAAGGAGTTCCTGTTGAGAGGGAAACTTCTCCCTCCTCCTCGTCTGCAGGCGAAGCAGCTGCCTGAGTCTGTGATCAGGTAAAACTACAACAGGTCTCATTAAATATAAAAACATCAGACTCACGTTTCCATGAAGGTCAGTGTTCAGCAGCATGACAGCACAGGTCAGAGTGTGGACGCTGTCTGAGAGGGAGACAGGTGAGAGACAGGTGAGAGACAATGGCATCACACAATGTTAAAATCAGGACAGACAGGTGAACAGACAGACAGGTGAACAGTACAGACAGGTAAACAGACAGACAGGTGAACAGACAGACAGGTGAACAGACAGACAGGTGAACAGACAGACAGGTGAACAGACAGACAGGTACCTTCAGTATTCAGGCTCTCAGGGTTACACTGTCTGTATCTCCTGGAGAAGTGAGCGAGGACTCTCTCTCTCTCCTGAGTTTCTCCCATCAGAGCAAACTGTCTCAGAAACGTCCTGAACAAACACAGGTGAGCTCGTTAGTGACAAGCTCGTTAGGTCACCAACAGCTAATTAACTCAACATTTCCTGAATTGATCTTTCACATTAAAAGCCTCCCACTGGCTGTAATGTCACATCTGCCCCCTTTCCTGACTTTTACTGTGAAACATCTGTAGGAGGAACAGGTTCATTTAATCCATTAATTAAAATGAAAACTCATTCAATAATTATCGATTCATTGATTCAGTAGCAGTAATTCTTTCATACAGAAATGTAAAAACACCTGCAGTTTGTAGCCATGAAAATGAATTCATAACAATGGTGTTTTTCTTTTCTATTCTCAGTAGAAAAGAATCAGAACAAGTAGAAGAGGACTGACCTGAGCGCCTGGTCGATGGTCAGACCAGTGAAGTTAAAGTTACTGAGATATTCCTCCGCCACCATCTGACTGAACTCATTACTGCAGACAGACAGACAGACAGAGTTAAATGAAGACAGTGGACTCAGACAGGAAGTGGATGGTGTGAAGACACTGACTTCTTTCCGAGGTGTCGGGCGACGTCAGACTTCCTGAAGCCGTCCAGGTTGTAGAGGCGTTTGGCGAGGCGTTTGGCGGCCTGCAGGTCGGCCTTGGTGCCGTTGGCCAGCGCTTCGTCGCTGCCGCCGAGCGCCAGACGCTCGGCCACGTCGGCCTGCGGGTACAGCAGCTCGGGAGGGCGGTTCACCGGACGCTCCCTGACAACACAACAACACAGACACACACAGGGCGTTACTCCACACACACTCTCACATCCTTATTTCTTGTTCTGCCGAAGGTCAAAATGATTGGTTCCTGTTCAGCGTTCCTCCTGTGAACTGAAGCAGAACTGCAGAAGCTCTCTGTCTCTTTGTAGTAATGTGTAGTTGTTCTGTGTCTCTTTGCAGCTGTGTTCTGTGTCTTTGGAGTCGTCTGCTGTCGTATTTTGTCTCTGGTGTTTCATACAGACAACAACAACCACGACAACAACAACAACAACGATGACAACGACAACAACAACAACAACAACAACGATGACAACGACAAACAACAACAAACAACAACAACAACAACAACAACAATGACGACGACGACAACAACGACAACAACAACAACAACAACAACAACACCACTAACAGACAGCAGAAGCTGATTTCAGACTTTGGGTTTTTCTGTCACTGAAATCCACTTCAGCTCAGAGACCAAGAACAGGACCAGAGACCAGTGAGACATGAATGAATGAATGAATGAGAGAAAGTGTGTGTGTGTGTGTGTGTGTGTGTGTGTGTGTGTGTGTTCATGTCAAAGACAGATGACCTGAGGTTAAACAGAGCAGCACTGACAACACAAACAGAGAAAACCAGGTTCATGTTTTAAGCTCAAGAACAAACTGACTAATTCAGACGTTTTCCTCAGCATCAGCAGTAACTCAGTGACTGTTTGTTTCCATGGTTACAGAGCAAACAGGAAGTGCTGACAGCTCGTGGTACCCCAGTGGTACAAACTCAAAATGCATCCTGCACTAACTGCAAAACCTGCCAGAAACATCTCTATATATATCTCTACCAGACTCCATAGAGAAAAACAGGGATTTAACCAGGAGCTGCTGGAATACCACTGCCTCCATCTGTTAGTGTGTCTGTGTTACTGTGTGGACTTTCAGTGGTGGAAGAAGTAATCAGATACTTTACTGAAGTAAAAGTACCACACAGTAACAGAAACTAAGTGACAGTGGTGTTCCAACAGCTCCTGTGTTCTGCTCGGTAAAACTCCTGTTTTTGTCAATGGAGTCTGGTATTACACGGCTCTTGATCAATGCTGCATCAGTTCTGAAGATATTTGTACCTATCAATCACTTACAGGTTAAAAATACCAGAGCTCTGCTTGAACACCTTTAATATCTAATGTAAAGCTCTGAACAAATACACTTCCCTTGTTGAACTGGACAGCCTCTCCACATTCTTATACACATCTAATAAACAAATAAACAACTGGATCAACCTGTCCTCGATGCAAATGATCACATGCAGCCAAACATGGAAAATACAGCTGCTTCATCATGTAAACTGCATATATTTTCATATTTATCATTTGTTTCTCTGTAAACATGTTGTAGCAGTAGATGTGGTTCTGTTTCCTCTCCAGCCTCAGTCTGCAGTCTATTTATAACTGGAGTGTTTCTCTCTCTGTTTGCTGCTGCATCGACCAGCGTCCCCTCAGGGATCAATACAGTTTCATTTACTCTCACTTCGCCTGAGCCGAGGAGAATTATTTTTAATTCAACGCACCTATCTGTTGGTGAAACGTGTCCGTTCTCCATCAGACGTCCTTCATCGCAGCCTCTGTTTAAATAACTGACTTCTTCAAAGAGAAAAGACTGGACTATGAAGAGGAAATGAAGTCAGAGTTGTGAATGAGAGTCAGAAAGTGGGAAGTGGTTGAACCACAGTGTGGACTGGATCTACTTCCCCTCATGACCTCCAACTTCCCCTCAGAGGATCAGACTCGATCAGCTGTTTCAGATCATAAATCACTGACGTACAAATATAAATATGTGATGACAGATTATTTCATACTATTTTCTTGTTATTATTAAAGAGTCAGATCCTTTTAGTTTGACCAGAATCATCACTATATATGAGCACCAGACTCCATAGAGAAAAACAGGGATTTAACCAGGAGCTGCTGGAATACCACTGCCTCCATCTGTTAGTGTGTCTGTGTTACTGTGTGGTACTTTTACTTCAAGTAAAGTATCTGATTACTTCTTCCACCACTGAAAGTCACACAGTAACACAGACACACTAACAGATGGAGGCAGTGGTATTCCAGCAGCTCCTGGTTAAATCCCTGTTTTTGTCAGTGGAGTCTGGTACTGATGTATAGAGATGATCCTAGCAGGTTTCTTTAGGTCGCAAAAACCATCAAAAGCTACAATGAAGCTGGCTCTCATGAGGAGGAGCAGGAGTTTCCGCTGCTGCAGAGGAAAAGTTCATTAGAGTTAAATCACTAATTAGCAGCACCTCAGATCAGAGCCTCAGAGTTCAGCTGAATCAGAATTGAACTCCTGCAAAGAAACAGCTGCTGAGGGATTTAAGAACTTTACCATTTTTTATCCTGTGTTTCTAATGTCCATTTTTTTTCTTTAGTGAAGCTGCAGTGAATGTTTCCTCTTCGAGCTGCAGATCGACAGACACCAGATAATCTGGTTCCACAGTGAGTTTCTGTTGCTGTTCTGACAGATGATGAGTGAACTGTTTGAATGACATGTGACTGAGTGACTGGTTCACCAGGACCTGACCCTGGAACTACACTGTGTATCCTGAGCAACAGGTTCTCTGACTTCACAGTGAATATATTTGTATGAATAACGCTAAATAATAAAATGTTGGAACTAATGCTGTGTTCCAGTTGTACTCAGAAGTCAGAATTTCGGAGTTCCTAGTCACCTGAATGCCCCGAGGTTGGATTTCCAACTGGGAAAGTCAGAGCAACCCCGACATAAGAATTCAAGATGGCTGCTCCTCACATCAATAGTTGTGAACACACACACAGAGTGATCACATTCAGAAGAATCAGATCAACAACCTGAAGACGCCTCTAACTGCGACTGTTGCTGGTGCAGAGGAATAAAAATCCAGTGATGTCTTTAAATGTCTCATATTCACTTTACAACAGCAGGAAACCTACAAAGAATGAAGCTGGAGGTAACTTTAATAATTATTTCTGCAGAATCGTCCAACACTGATGTTCTGTCTGGTGTTAGATTTCCTGTCAGCGCCTCCTAGAGGCTGCAGAGCTCATTACAGCCCCAACCTAAAGATGATTTATCTTAGAGTCTGACATTGTAAAGTCTGTCCTGAGAGTGGCGCTACAGGAAACTAAGGGGTTCATCCTCTGGAGAGGAGGAAGGAGATCAAATATCTGAACTGGTCTGAGGTTTTAAATCACTTTGAACAACAACAAGTGACCAACAACCCGGCAGATTAAACAAAGGAGACTGATGCAGCAACATGTGACTGACAGAAACATGAAGGAGTTCTGCAGCGCTCACACTGGAAAACAAAGTCAAATAAAACCCATTCAAACACCATGAACACACGAACGGGAGCCAGAGGCCGAGTGTTTCAGCGGTGTGTTCGTAGTATTTCCTGGTGTGTAGACGAGAGAGAACAGAGCGAGTGCGGATGTTTCTGTCGGCGAGTCCTTCCTCCACCAACACAACCCATTCATCGAAGGACAGAAATAACCAGCAGCCGGGGAACTTCACTCAGCAGGACGCCAGGAAATGCTTGTTTTTTTCTTTTTTACCCAGCAGCCACCAGGGCCAATCCACCTCTGACTGCAGCAGCTACATCCACTGAGTTACCAGCTGAGTTACTGGAGAACATCCGCCAAGATAAACCCTGTGATTCTGCACAAAATAAAGCTGAATAACTACGACTGCACAGACTTTAGAAGTTATCTCTGCAGTAAAGAACGTAAACATTTTTCCTCACTCTTCCAAGAACAATATTCAGGTTTTAAAGTGCACATATTCCTTCTATAAACCAGGAAACTCCCTCATCATCAGCACCTTTCAGCTGTCAGCAGAGGCCACACCTGAGTGCTGACACGTCTGTCTGGTTTTCTGTCCGTTTACTGAGAAACCACAATGAAAATCTCGTGCACTTTCTTTTCTAACAGGTGATGAAGGCTTCTCCTTCCCAGTCGGCTGATCTGTATCAAAACTGTCACAAAGAAAAATAATAAAATGCCACTTCCTGCTGTTCATCACATCTCTGTCCTACAGCCGTTACCTCATGTTGACCAAAGTGCTTTACACAGAGAAGAAATGATGTCAAATAAAACAAGAAAATCACAGCCATAAATAGAGGATAT
This sequence comes from Lates calcarifer, assembly GCF_001640805.2. Classification (NCBI taxonomy): domain Eukaryota; kingdom Metazoa; phylum Chordata; class Actinopteri; family Centropomidae; genus Lates; species Lates calcarifer. Next base: position 192,309 of record NC_066848.1, on the reverse strand, counting down.
AAGTCAACTCTGTCAACACCTGAAACTTTAAACCAGCTTCATGTTTTATTACATTTGACCGAGTTAGTTCTGGTTCCACAAACACCCTGAAGAACTTTACCTGAAACACCTAATCCTGTCGTTCACCTACCTGTGCTGCCTCTCTCTGTACTAATTACTGATTGGTTTATAAACGAGTGACTGTCTGACGTCATCCTCTCAGAAAATAACTCATCTCCTCCTCATGTGCTAACACAGCTACCTGGATAAAATCAAATGTTCACCTGGACTCAAGGATGAACTTCTGAATAACTGGTTAATAAATATATGATTCCTTTAAACTAAAAAAAAAAAAAAACAACTTACAGTTGAGAAATTTCATCAGGTCACCTCAAAACCAGTGTATGAATATCCCTCCTGAAACAAATGTTGAGGCCTGGAAATATGATTTGCAAGAAGAATCGCTGGCTGATGAGAACATATGTTTGAAAACGTGAGGTCACAGTGAACTTTGACCTTCGACCACCAAAATCTAACCATCATGACACAGAAAATCATGACCTAGAAGAAGAGAAACTTTCTGGAGTTTATGCTGTGGATGGATAAATGAAAACAAAGTTGATCCTGTTGCAAACACAACTGATCTGAGGATTCACCTGCTGCTGACACACAGGTGAGGCAGCGGACGAACCAGAAACCAGTGCAGCAACGTCACCTGTGCAACCTACTCTGACTGAACACCTGTCCCCACACTCATCCTCAGGACGACCAGCCATAAGACAGACAGACAGACTGCAGCTGTACGACAGCCACGGTGAAATACAGACGAGGTTTGTGAAACTTTACCTCTGTAGAACCTTCAGATACGGTCGGACCGACCCAATCATGCTGTGATACGCATTAACATGTTCCTCCCAGACCAGATACCAAGAGACTGATAACATGTTAAATCCAGGTGGAGATGGAACAAAAGTCTGATCCCCAACCCTAGAGGGGAGAAAAATGAAGCCATATCCAGACACCTGGCCAGACACCCCTGTCTCTGAGCTGAGATTGGTTCAATCCACCGGGCGTCTCACCTGGAGAGAGAAAGGCTTAAAGCAGTGAGTCACTGACCAGCAGACGGAGACAGAAAGTCAGAGAGAAAACACCAGAGCAAAACGAGAGTCTGAGATCAAAAGACAGAACGAGAAAATGAAAGACAGGAGAAGAGAAAAAAGGAGGAACAAATATAGAGAAAGACAGAAGGAAAAGAGTAAGAGGCAGACAGACTGTTATTTTCCAGGGTGTGTCAGTCTGCTCTCATTCATCCAGACTGAAACCACAACAACCAAACCAGCAACACACTGCACACAGACTGTCACACAACTCCAACACAACCCGTCACATCAGCTCATTCTGTTGGTCCCGTTTTAAAGGATCAGTCCGGAGGTTTTCTGTTTGTTCTTACTGTGAACAGACTCAGATCAACTGTGTGTTCATCCATCTCCAAACTTATTGGTTCCCACTGTAAAAACACCTCACAGAAATATAGTTCAACACATTTACTGGGGACTATTTTCAGCAGCGGAGTAATACACATCAAACTGACTCGGACACCACAGTCCCATCTCAGATCAGGTGATAAATTTAAAATGATGACTGAACAACATTATGACAGAATTCCTACAGAGACAGAGCTTTTTGAGTCAGATCCTTTTAGTTTAACCAGAAGTTAAGCAGCTGACAAAACAGCCTCAGATTTACATTTGTCTAATGGTTAGGAACCCTTCAAAGTCAACGCGTTTTATCCATCGTGACCTCCTGAGAGGTTCTGAAGCTCTGTAACATCACATCACTCCTGTCTTTACTTCTGACAGAACAGAGTTATAAACGAGGTCTATAGAAGGATCTGATACTGTCCTGTCCTCCTGTAGAACCAACTACATAGTATTTCTGTTTGCTAGCAGCACCTCTCAACTTAACATCTGTGAATTCTTTAGGAGATCACTGTCAACCTTGTCTAATGCCACAGCATGATACACAGATCTCACATTACTGCTACATCAACATGACTTTGATTTAACTCTTTGATATCCAGTCTGTGTTTTGTAAGAAAGCATGAAATGCTCCTTAGAAGGTGATAAACAGAGTTCAGCTCTCACATGTTCCACTCGGGCCTCGCTGCGAAACAAGTGCTTGATCTATAATGGATGCTCAGTAGGAAAGTTAAAACAGCAAACTTCCTCCAAACTCCTGAGGAGATCCTCTGCCTGCAGGGACTTTAATTCAGCAGAAACGTCTGGACTCACTAAAAAACACAGGAAGGTTCATTATGAATTCTGTTTGAAGTGATGCAGAGCGAAGCCTCGGAGCAGAGCAGAGTTACTGCTGAGTCAGATCACACAGCTAAAACTGTACCAAACCCAGAAACACATCAGGTCCTCCTCTGTCCAGAGGTCAGCCTGAGGGTCATCAGGTTGGTATCACAGGTCATCTAATAAAGGTCAGATCTGGGTAAATCAGAGTTGGATTAATTACACATCTGAGTGTACAGAAATGATCGGTTGTGGTGGAGTTCCCCAGGGCTCTATTCTCGGGCCCCTAGCTCAGATTACAAACACAAATAAACAACATATCTCTACATCACTATGCAGATGACACACTGGTTTATATGCATCAAATAATTTAGGGGATGGATGAACCAAAATGTCCTCCAGGTAAAGAATAAGATCAAATAAATGTTTCTGAAACCAAAGATTAAAAGTTAGAGATCAGCTTTAGTCACCACCATTAAAGACCACAAACAAAGCCAGATATCTTGGTGTAGTCATAGATTCAGACCTGCGTTTTAATCCAGATTGAGATGAAATCAGATGCCGATCACTTTAGGTACATATCAAGAATTAAAGGAACTCTGCTCCAACTCAGTTCTTTTAAACTTATCTATTCGCCCAGATTCGCAACATGAGTGAAACGTGAGCCCCGTGTAGACAGCTGGACTGTTTAAACAGTAGATTGACTGTAGAGAGGCAGACAGGCCAGAGAGAGGGGTGTCAGACCTGCAATAAAGTTCCTCAGCTGGAACTGAAACTGGGTCGTTGTGGTTGTGTGGTGTGAGTCTGAACCATTGTGCTGTCAGGACACCATGTAACAGCACAGGTTTATTGATATGGACCAGAGGGAAAATATTTATATTTTGTCATCAAATATAAAGGAAATCAGCCAGTTGTTTTTGTAACATGAAAGAATAAAACATGGAAAATGTTCAAAAAACATATAAACTCTGAGGGAATATTTTATTTCTGACCTCCTGACCTAGAACTTAAGTTAAAGAGTCATCCTGAAGTACAGTTAGTCATTTTCTACTACATTAAACTATTCTGCAATTTAAAACACAAAAAGGTAAATGAAACAGAGAGCAAATAAAATGTGGGCTGATGTGTTTTGGTTCCATATTTTGAAGGTTTCAGAGCCTCTGAAACAACATTTAGACCACCGTGGGAAACCCAGGCTCGTGGACCAGTTTCAGGTTTCTGCAGGTTTTACACAAGCCGAGAGAAAATCAGAAGGAGATGCTGAGATAATGGAGGTAGAAAACAGCCCCCCCCCTTCCTCTCCACATGCTGTAAATAAATCACCCTGACATGTTTTTATTGATTAATATTTTTGAGTCCACAGATGCCATCTGATACGAACAGATCTGCAGGTTCTTCTGAATCACAGAATAAAAACATCAGCATTTAAAAAAATATTTCACTGAGTTGCATCACTGAACCAAAAAATGTGTTGTTTGTTTCTAAAACTGATAAACAGAAAATGCAAGTTAAAGTCTCCCTGCCTGAGAAACAGTCACCATCTTTCAATCTCCAAACTCCATGACAACTGAACAAACTCCATCTGCTGATGAAGGCCAAGAGATGTGGCTGAAAGCTCCTGAAAAACCACGTGAATGGAGCTTATGAAAAGGACTTTCAATCAGATATGTTTTCTTCAAACTATGAGGACGTTTGCCTGAAGAACTTTAACCAGTGATGAACAACATGACAGAACAGTGAAACCCATTTCCCTCAGGACTGTCCCACTGTGTTTAACAATAATCACAGCTAATTTAACTGATCAATCAATGTGACCTGGACCCACAGATGGACGCCTGAACTCGCCCAGGGGCCCGATGGGTCAGGGGCCTCTGTATGAAGAGACAGGAACTGTCCCAAAGAGACACAAACAGCCACCTCCAAGTTTTTGTTAAAATCAACACAATGAGTCGCAGAGACTCGTTTAATGTCGTAACTAATGTTAAAGAGTCTGACGAGAAAACGTCTTCAAGACCTTTAAAACCTTTTCTCTCTTTGATGGAGCTGAACTGAAGACCTGCAGATCCTCAGGACACTCACCTGTACACAGCAGGGTAGGGCGGGGCGTACAGGTACCTGTCCTCCAGAGCCCCGCCCCCCCAGCACAGCAGGTAGCTTGCCATGACGACGTGGCCCCGCCCACTCTCACGCCCAGACTGTGATGTCAGCGGCGGGCCGACAGCAGCCGCCAATCAAACAACATCCACATCTGACCCGAGGGGAGAGTGAATGACATCATCAAAGCGTCAATCTGATGACATCATCACAACAGGACCATCGGCTGTGTTGGTGAAGTTGTCCGTCAGTGTGTTTGTGTCTCATCCAGACTCTCAGCAGCAGCGTCTCCTCCTCTAATCCGTCTGTTTTCAGTCCTCCTGCTTCGTCTGCTTGACTTTTCCTCTTCACTGCTCTGTCAGCTCCTTCCTCCTCCTCCTCCTCCTCCTCCTCGTGTTTCTTTCCTCCACACTTTAACAACCTCCCCGCCGGCTTTTCTCTCAACAACTTCACCCCCACAACTTTCTCTCTTTCTCTCCTCTCGGTCGGACCTTCTCCTCCCTCCCCTCTCGTCCATCAGCCGGGTTATTTTCCTCCACTGAGGGGAAGGAGGTATGTGTTTCCTCCCTGGTTTGACCCGGGACGCCCCTCCTCCTCCTCCTCCCCCCTCTGTCCTCTCCTTCCCCTCTTCCTCTCTTTGTCTCCTCTTACCTTCCTTTCACTCTATCGACCTTCCTGGAAGTTTGTATCTCAGCAGCTTTAATTTACAGTAAAGACGACAACGAAAACAACTTAAACAATAATAAACAGAAGAAAACAAGGAAACACAACGTGAATTAAATCATGACTTTGTAAATTATAAACAAGTGAACTAATGTTTGAGAACCTGCTTAGAACCTAGAAAACTTAAACTATATCTGTATTTGACCAGTGTTAAATATGATTTCATTCATTTTTTCATCTGTAATTCAGCTGTTTTTAGTATCTCTCTTTGTTTTTATGGTCACGTTTCATCTTTTGGCATCACTGAAATTTAGTTCATGTTTGTTTTTTGTCTTTTGTTTATGTTTGAGGTAAAAGAGGAAAAAGAGAATTCCTTTTTTTTTTTATCATTTTCTCTAAAGAAATGATGTGGACAGTAAAGATAATGATTATTCTCATAGTTTTATTATCAGTGTGTAAATTAGTTAAATATCTCTTACAACAAAAAAACAACCAAAACAAAAAAAAAAACGCATTCACTAATTTGAAGATGAACAGCTGTAGGACTGATCCTAAAACCAGGAAGTCAGTTAGCATGTTAGCATGTTAGCTCTTCCTGTTGTCAGTGTGTTTCTGGTTAAATGTCTGAAATAAGGTCTGTGGTTTTAACACAAGCTCAAGACATTTTCAGGTTTGATTCTCCGACATAAAATGGGTCAGTAAATCCCCCACTCCTGATGTTTGAAGCTTTTACGTGTCTTAAAAAAGGCGGTTGCTAACGAGTGTCTAAATGAGACTACAGAGGTTGTCGGGGACGTTAACATGAAAACCCATCTACTCACCAGTCCACCTTTACAGCCTCGTTGTGTTTCTACTCACGCTCTTTCAAACTCTCACTAACTTTCTAAGAAGAAAGGCTTTTGTAGAAGAGCTCAGAGCTAAATGAAATGACCAGTTGGAAGCTTAGTGGTGGAGACGTTGACGTCATGTGACCGTGGTGTAGTTGGTTTATAGCCTAACATTAGCTTCTTACTTCAAACATCAGAACAGTGGTGTTCATCTGTGAAGATGATCTGATCAACTAAACCTGAAGGATCAGAAACTTTAGCTGCTCACTGTTTATTTTCTGGAATAATCCAAAACACTATGAAAAAATCCCATTGGCTTTTTGTGGAGGAACCAGGCTGATGCTAACTTCAGGTTGGACTACAGAAACACATCATCACTGCAGAGCTCTGTTACTTTCAAAAGAACCAGTGTTTCCTCTTTTTTAAACACGATAAACTAATATAATTAGTATATAATAGTTATGGTGATAACAGTGCTCAGACACTGCAGAAAAGTCTGTGTGCTTTACTTCCTAAACCAGCAGGCCACCAAATGAAAGCATGTCAGAGGTCAGAGGTCACAACACACAGACAACAGATGGAAAAGATCCACATGAATGATGAAGAGGAGGAGGGGGAGGATTCAGTTTATGTTCAGGGAGTGTCTCTAGTTTTCTGACAGGAGTGGGAGGTCTTTCTTTCCATCCCGTCTCTGAAACGCTGGCTGAATGAATCCATCTGGAATTTCCCTCCATAGCCTGATAAACTGTGTGTGTGTGTGTGTGTGTGTGTGTGTGTGTTGGGAGGAGTCTCATTAAAGTGCAGAAGAAGAAGCAGCTGCTGTAGTTTTTGGGTGTGATCCTGTTTTTCATTTCCAAGTTTGAATTCTCTAGAAACGGTCACTGCACTTCAGTCTGTTCTCCACTGGAAACAATAAAGTTTGTGTTTGAATCTGAATCGTGTCCACACCCAGTCGAGGGAGTGGAGCGAGGCCAAAGGGGAAAACAGTGAACTCCTCTGGACTGAAGCTCAGAAACAGCAGCAGAAAAGTTTCTGTTCAGAGTCTAAAAACACTCAGGAGCACGAAGAAGAAAACAGGAAACTCTTTTCTTAGTCTGACGGAGCTTCAGAGAAAACTGTGAATTCTTCAAACTGACAGTGTTCAGAACAACTGACAAGGAAGGAAGTTCACTCTGGTTAAATCCACTCTGTGAGAGAAAACTGTACCCACAGATAAAAGACAAACGTCCTGATCGATATATGAGGCACAGATCTGAATCTAAAGCTGTAACGATTAAAACGATCAAAAAATCCATCAGGAATTTTAATAATCAGTTAATAGTTTACATACGTTTTCTCTGTCGACAGTTTCAGATCCTCAAATGTTTTTCTTTGTCTTATATTAATGTAAACGGATTAATTTGGATCAAATGATCGAGAAAATAATCTGCAGATGATTCAGTAATTGAAACCAAAGCTCCACACAAACACAACTGAGGCTTTTACACACAATACAACACAGTTATCAATCAGATCAAATGTTCATAAAATACACAGAATATTTAGTGGAGGCACAAACGTAGCTTGTACGAATTCAAAAGGCTGAAAGAGCAAAGTGACGATGAACGTGTCGACGCGTCGACAGTGTCAGGCTGAGACGTGATCACAGCTCAGTGACCGTGAGTCCAGCAGCTGAAAACTTTGATTTCTATGACGCTCGAAGGCAGTTTGGATAAATTTGAACAGCGCCTCCTGCTGGTCGCTGAAGCCTGAAACAACAGTGAGACTCTCTCCAGCTTTAAACAAAGGCCTCCTGAGGTGAAGTGACATAAAGCTGTGGAGTAAATAATAAGATGCTGACTCATTGTTAAACACAGACTTTACAGGGTCTGTAATAGCAGAGCAGAGTTCAGCCGAACCAAACCCTCCATCACACAGCGACTGCAGCAGCACACTGACACTCTCCTCATGTGAACAGTGTCGAGAGGATGTGGAACCAAAACTGATCACCAAATATCACAGACCAGATCCAGATCCAGATCCAGAGGACCACAGAGAAACATGATGACAGTTGAGACGTCATCCTGAACCTTTGTTTCATCTCAAACTGTCCAAACTGTCCAGGACCAACGTCTGTTCAGAGGCCGATTTCTCAGTTTGACACCAACAGGTAAACCATTGAGTCAGAGACACGGAGTCACATCTCAGTCGGTAAATTCAGGATTAATGTCGTCAGTCTGAATCTAAATCTTCCTCTAAATGTTCACTTCACTATCGAGATAAACCCAAACAGCCCCTGAAGAATCAGCTGATCTGCAGGGGAGTAGCCATGGTCATGCTAATGCTAATGCTAATGCTAATGCTAAGTGAGTGCATAACGAGGACTGGGTTTACTGAGGGGAGTCACATGGAGTCTGTACGTAAACACAAGTAAACAAACGGCAACTGGACGCAACAAAGATGGTGTCACCTGTAACCATGGTAACTGTACACAAACATGGAGACAGACAGAGCCTTAAAATGCTTAGAGGACATCCTGTACATTAACAAAATAAAACTACACATTTTCATCAAAACACTGAAACTAGATCAAAACAAACCCTGTTCATAAAGTGGTTCTTTGGGTTCTGCAGTGGAACAGGTGTAAGGAACGATGTGTCGGCTCTGTGTGTTCAGACCTCAGCTGGTCATGTGACCTGCAGCCTCTCTTCCTGTCAGTGTCAGAACCAGGTGCTGAACTGTAACACTTCTTCTTCTTCTCTTTTTCTATTTTAAAACCTGACATCTCACGCTCCAGGAAGTTAATCTGCTGTAACCATGGTTACCGCTGCCCCCGGGGGCCGGCCCCGGGCCTGGCCGGGGTCCAGGTGTGATTGGCTGCCTGACAGGAAGGACCAGGTACGACGATAACAACAACACTATGACAGACAGGAAGCATCAGACAGAGCTGATCAAAGCTGCAGGTAGAGAAACATGAAACTCACTGAACATTAACAAACTGAATTAACATGAATGATTAATGCTGCATTTCATTTGTCTGAACACAAACAGAGCCACAGCAGTTTTTATTATGAGAGAGAGACCATGATGCTCTCTGTGATCACACTGTGTTTTAATGCAGCTCAATTCACAATAAAGTCAAAGTCACTACACACGAAGCTGCTTGATTCTAAAATCATTATTTTATCAGCAGCAGCCTGGGAACGACTGCTGGTTAAATGTCATTATTATTAGTAAGAAGAAGTTTTAGAAATGGTTTGTATTTATAGAATTTTCCTTAAAGTTCTAATTTTGACTTGAACTTGGTCGGTTTTACTATAAATGGATTAAAACATTAAATCATCAGATTAACAGATGGACTGAGTTTGGTTTTCCAGCCCTCTTCACTCACTTTAACTGAAACCTGCAGAACTTCACATTTAGTCTAAAACATCTGATACTCAGCTCTGTCCACAAACAAACATCTGCAGACAAACATCTGCAGACAAACATCTGCAGACAAACATCTGCAGAGGGCTTTTGAGTGAGAACAGTGTGTTGTTTGAGTTTTCAGTTGTAAAGGCCTGAAAGAGCTGACGGTCGTTAAATCTCTGCACACACACAAACAGCTGACGGCCACAGAAACAACCAAATTACAGTTAAAAATATCTGAAGAACGCTCCTCTGCTCAGACAGAAAACTTCTCAACAATGAGGAGCTCTCATCTTCTTTCCAACAGAGTGAAACTCTGTGGTTTTTATCAGCTTTTACAGAATCTGTCGTCAGAAAACTGCTGCTGAAAAAACGTGAAAAAGTTTTGGTTTGGTTTGGTTTGTCAGCGCGATGATTCCTGCCTCCATTTTCTCTCATAAAGAGCAGAAACAGCTTGAATAAATTCAAAATACAAGGTCACCGCCTTTACCCACCTACACAAGATGGTGTGTGTGTGTGTGTGTGTGTGTGTGTGTGTGTGTGTGAGTGTGAGGATTTGACTGAGCTGAACGCCCAGGCTGAGACAACACATGAGTTTAATTATAGTGTGTCTGACGTGTAGCTGAGCTGAACACACACACACACACACACACACACACACAATTCTACCTCTATACTTGTGGGGACCCTCACTGACATCCATCCCTCAGCTCTTAACCCTTTACCCACTGAACAAGCTGAAACACCTTCCTAACAATGAGACCAAATGTCGTCTCTTTCTAAACAAACCTTTCAAACCTGATGTTAACGAGGACCAAACCTCTCCACAGCGTCCTCAACTGGTCCTCACAAAGATAAAGACACACACACACACAGAGCAAAGTGAACATTAGCTGTAACCTCATCCTGTCTCTCTGGCTCCATCATGTGGCCGATCCATGTTACTGCAGCAGTTCTCAGTCCTGATCCAGTGTTCACTATTTACAGAAATTGATTGATTGTTTGTATCTGAAATGTGTTTTAAATAAAGTCTTGGCCCTAAAACAGTCACCGGTTTGACTGCAACTAATTAGAGCCATTCAATAACAACACCACTAGATGAATGAGTACAGCCTACAACTGATCCTAAAACCAGGAAGTCAGTTAGCATGTTAGCATGTTAGCTCTTCCTGTTGTCAGTGTGTTTCTGGTTAAATGTCTGAAATAAGGTCTGTGGTTTTAACACAAGCTCAAGACATTTTCAGGTTTTATTCTCCGACATAAAATCTGTCAGTAAATCTCTCCCGGCTGGTAATCCAACAGGATCAAGAAATACTTGAGGATCGGGAAATAAATTTCAGACAGAAGAGGTTATGGACAGTAAATTGTCCTGAGTCTGGACCTAAACCATCAGCTCTGACTCACCTGGGGCTGCTGTGGAGGGAGGGGGCAGAGGTTGCCTTTCGGAAGCCATCTTTGAGGATGGAGCGACGCCACGAATCTTTCTCTGATCTGGACCGGACTGGAGGGCCAGAGTCGTCTTTGGAGCCGCCTCGGAGCCCGGCTCCCGAGACACTGAGGGTGAGCTCGGAGCGAGACATCTCCGAGGAGGCGGCCGGGTCCGGACGGGCCAGCGGGGCGAAACTAAGCTCAATGATCTGCTTGGCGCTGTCACAGATCTGACTCTGAACACACAAACACAGCAATCTTACCTCCTGCAGACACAGGACACATCAACGTGATTCATCAGGTTATTTTCTCCTACCTGGATCTCAGGGGTGAGTGTCGGCAGGTCAAAGGTGAACACAGACGTGGATCCAGATGTCAGCAGGTCGACACTGTCCAGGCTGCTGTAGGAGGTGCCTTTGGCCCGATGAGACTCCATGATGCTTTCAAAATGGCGGCTAAAGGAGTCCAGGTTGCTATCGGAAGGTCGGCGGGGGCTGCCAACGGAGATCGGAGACTTGAGGCCACCGTGGGTGTCAGACAACGCCTCCAAAGGCCTAAGAAAGGAAACCAACACCAAACTGTAAAAATTCTGGTTCTAATGATGCACATCATGTCGTTGAACACATCGTGTAGCTGAGGATTATTTTCTGAACTACTTGAACAAATGTGGAAGTTATAATTGTCTGACAACATGATTATAGGATTCCCACAGAGAGAGAGCTTTATATTAAAGAGTCAGATCCTTTTAGTTTAACCAGAAACATCTCTATATATCATCAGGATCTTCTTCTTCACATACATTGTAGTGTTACTGAGCACGGATTAATTTCTGCCTTCAGCATGTTTTAATCTGTACTTGAATGCAACTGGTGGATTCAAATAAATCATGTAAAGCGTGCGTTCTCTCACCCCTTCAGCAGCAGACTGAACACCTCGTCCTCTTCTTTGGCAGCTCTCTGTCTCTGTTTGTCTCCCTGCATCCTGACACTGGCCCAGCTCACCACTCCTTCCTCCTCCTCCTCTTCCTCCTCCTCCTCCTCATCCCCCTCCTTCCCTCCACCTGTCCGGGGTTTCGGGGAGGTGCCAGCTGGGCTGAAGCTGGAGTTTCCCAGGACGCTGCGGTTACTGCCGAAGGCTGAGTCCGCCTCTGCCTCCTCTGCTGCCTCTGCCTCCGCCCGCATCACCTACAAAGCAATGATCAGTATTAATCAATCATGAACATAAAGATATTTTCAGATCAGATGAAACCAGATGTAACCAGGTCACCTCGTCCAGGTCGGTCTCCCTGTAGCAGCGCAGCGGAACAGCGTCCAGATCCGTTTCAGAGTATTTAATGGTCCGGCGGATGATGCCCGTCTTGGGGTTGGTGCCTCGGGGGCCAAGGGTCACCAGCTCCACCTCGATCTGCCGCACCTCGTGGTGCGACAACCTATGACCCTCGCTGTCCCGCCCCCTCCTCTGATTGGCTGGCTTCAGGTGGAGGGAGGAGGGAGGGGTGGGGCTGGGCGAGCCGCTGGTTGGTGGCGTTGTGGACGGGGCGTCTGCTGGAGGAAAGAAGTGTTTTAATGTTTATTGTGAGAAAGACAGGTCTGAAGTCTTAACAAGAGGTGCACCAAACCAAGTGAAGATAAAGCTGTATGCAGATGATACAGTTATATATTTGTGTATATATTGTCACCCCTTGTTTAAATCAGCTGACCTCTGTACTGCCTTTCACAGTTAGTTATCATTTTACCTTTTAAAAAACCTTAAATGTGCAAATTCAGTTTATTTCTGTCTCAAAACCAATTTTCCAGATATGAAACTTCAATGAGAAATTTCTATGAACTGTGTAGTTCACATAAAAAAGTAAATAAATCAATTTTTTAGCAATTTTAAACTGATAACTGAGGAAAAAAAGACTGAACTGTTTCCTTAGTTAAAGTTGCAGAATGTGAAAAATAAAAAAAGATTGTTTTTCATTTAAATGTCCGGTTGAGCTCAGGAATAAAAATATCAGATGATATTTTAGTTGTTGTTTGTGATTTGATGAGTGAAAGTGATTGTGTTGAATCAGCAGATGATATCGTCTCATATCTATCGCTGGCTCCTGAATCAAATCCAACTGAAATCATATTGTAGCAGACTTTGTGATCAGAACACTGAATCATCACTGAAGATGCCTGAAGTGATATATTAATATAATAACAACAATAAGATTACTATGTGGACTACAATCAGGCCACACATTTCCACAGCGAGCAGACACTAAGGACTTCAGACAATTAGACAGTTAGAAGAGATCCTGGTTCAATAGTGTCCAAGTGACTGAGTCAGAAAAACATGCTAAATAAAGAACAGGAAGTGAGTAGTGGTGTGTAGTAATACTTGTGCTCACACTGTGAGCCCCATTCTAGCTGATGTTAAGCTTCGGCTAATTGGCTTAGAAGAAGACTGGGAGCTCCTGAAGCTGCTTGTTTACTTCACTGAGTGAAGAAACAATACAAGACAAAAGACAGTTCCTCTAACCTGCTGAAAGGTAGAACTCAAATATACTGCTGTTCATATTAGCACCTGTTTACACTAATACTACTACTAGTATTAGTTCTGGTACTCCCAGCACTTCTACTGATGCTGCTGCTGTACTCCAAGTGTGAAGGTATGAAACTGTTTAGGAATAAAACTCTGATGAATTTGGTTCTTTTCACTAAAAAGTGAAGTGAAGTTAAAGTTGTCTAATTCAGAGTCACCTGTGACACCTGGACATTACCTGCTGCAATTAACAATGTCTGAAAACTAGTTAGCTCGCCAAACTTCTGGAAGCAGTACCTTTTGAAAAAATGATCCAGGGTCACTGTCTTGTATGAAATATAATAACCATGTATATAAAGTTAGCAGTGTTACATAACATCCAGTTTCAAATCCATTCAAATGAAATGAAAAAAACACAGAACAGCTGTGCAGTTTCTCCACGATGAGTTGGAGGAGTTTGATGAACACCTGGTAAAAGTCAAACACTGCGAGATCAGCTGTTGTCATAAGTTCATACAACAGGAAGTGCCTAGAATGTGTCTGATTTGACTGCAGTGTTCTCCAACACATTGACCACCATTGGTAATTGGCAAAGAACTTGTAAAGAACTTGTTTTGTTTCTGGTTTGAAACCTCTACCTCTTCTACTCTGCTTACTACAGCTTATCACATTTTTTTTTGGACATTTCAAAACTTTGATCCAAATTAGCTTGACAGATATATGGAAACACAGAGGTGCAGTCCATCAAAATCAAAACATGTTGCACAACTCTTATACGCCATGCTGTCTTCACCAAACGTTTGAAAACCTATTCATTTTGTTACCAAAACATGAACATCAATAAAATATAATGTGAAAACAAATATGGATATAAATGAGAACAATCATCAGTGGTATCTAGCACCTTTACTGCAGCGACTCTCCTCTGTCTGGCTTCCAAACAAGAACTCCCACTTGGCTCGTGCGATCTTCTGCGATCGCAAGGACGGAGTCGTCGCTGAGCCGCTGTCTGACTGCAGGCAGAAGAAACAAAGCACTGTGATGAAATAACATGTTTATGTTCACTTTAGAGCTAATATTTTTTCATGAAACACTTTTTGCAGTGCTTTTGTTTGAAAGTTATGTTTTGTGATTAACAAACAAGCTCTAACTAGAGCTGCAACAATTATTCAATCAACAAAAAAATGTGTCTTCAACTATTTTGATATTCTAATGATAACAATTGTTTGAAATCAACAAATCCCATGAGTCTTAGCCACAGAGGTGCTATCAAAGCTTTATGGGATGTGTAGTTGTTGAGCAACAAGAACAATACAATGTGCTAAAATGCTGAGAGTTCATATTTTACTGACCAGTACAGCAGAAGATATTCATTTGACTGAAACATGAAGAGAGGCTGGTGACACAGAAACTAACTGAATGGAGAGGAGGGACTTTCTGTTGTATATTTATTGTTATCAAAGTAAATCTGACATTATGTTGTGACACGATGTGAAGACTTATTATTCAGCTCTGCAGAAAGACAACCCCACTCACACATGACCACACAGATTCTAAACACAATCATACATAATCTTCATAACTATATCCACACATACACACAGGGTCTGGTTGTATTTACATACAACCAAACCCTCATCATCCTCCCGTCCAGCCGACCTGTATCCCAAAGCCGGTGTCTGCCGTATCATGGCTGGACTGGCTCGAGGTTTCAGGGAACAGGCTATCATTTCTGTCCAGCTGGGAACTGTCTCCCAAGCTGCCTGTCACCCCGCTGGAGCTCTGAGAGGATGCAGCCCCGCTGTGATCCTGAATTTCCTCTCTCTGATCCTTGGACATGCCTACAATCAGCCTCTGGCTCCCCTGCACTGACGTTTTAACTCCTTTATCTTCTCCATCCTTCCTGTGATTCTCCTCTTTGTTTAGAGTGTAAACTCTAGAAGGTTGACAATTTGTGGTCATCTTCACAGAATTCGTCCCTGTCCTGGATTAGTCCAGTGTCCCTCCACTCCTGGTGCCTGGAGGTCCAGCTCACAGGCAAAGCTTCTGTGTTTTGGTTGGAGAGTAGTCTCCTGGAGAGATTAGGGCTGTCCCTAGGAGATCTATCAAAGAGGTGATCATACTGCCTCCACTCCATGCCAGGCGATTTGTGGTCTCCAGTGTACTGTGGTGGCTGGTAACGGTGCAGGGTTGACGTGTCTTTACTGGGTGATGAACTCCGTTGCTGCCGTGGGTCTAAAACTGGTGACTGAGAAGCAGCAGCTCGGTGCAACCGGGCTGGTAAAGCTGGAGATGCTGGTGAAGAGAGGGCTGTCTGGGACAAGAGGGGTGAGATACGTCCTGGTCTGGTTTGAGGTAACTGTTTTTCTGTTTTCCATCTGTGGTTCGGATTGTCTACCTGCAGAGGTTCTGCAGAGTTTTTCCCTTGAAGAGTGGCGTATGGTTGGGGTTCTCTTAGGAATGACCCTCCCATCTTGGGACTCTCTGACCTCAGTGACTCAGCTTGAGAAGGTGTTGGAGAGGGAGACCGTCGGCCTGCAAAAATAGTGGACAGTTTGGTAGCTTCCACCGCTAACTTACAAGCCACTTCAGCATTTGGGGACGGGGAGAAACCTCTCCTGCCACTGGAAGGGCTTACTGCATCACTGGCTCTGCTACTGCAGCGGGACGATCTGTAGTGACTCTTGCTGGATAAGCTTGAGTTATTATTAGCACTGTACTGGATACTGTCCGTAGAATTATGACTGGTGTTGGTGATGTTAGTATTATAGCTACTATTAACACTGTGTTGGGAGTTCCCACTAGTTTGGTAGCCAGTCCTAGTCTGGTTGCTGGTGGGAAATATGCTAGTTGGGATGTCATGCTGGATGTCTGTGGGTCTCCCCGCAGGTAAAGGTGGATGAAATTTGCTGGACAACCTGGGGCTCTCATCCCCAACCCAGGGCCTCTGCTGGCTCTGGGGCAGACCATGTGGGTGAGGCGCTGAGTTTGAAGTCACCGTATGGGAGGAGTATCCAGTGTGGGCACAGAGGTGGTCAGAGGCAGGACTTCTAGGAAGCCCATTCACTGAACTACGGCAGATTCCCCTGTCCAGCTCTAATAGCTGGACCTTGGATGGCAGGGTTAAGGTGCTGCGGGGCAGTACAGGGGACCCTCCCCAGGACCGACAGCGAGGGGACTGGTAGTGCCGTGGCAGGGTGGGGCTGCAATTCTCCGAGCCATGACTGGCAAATCGTCGCCTGAGTTCTGGGGATCCAAACTCCTCCAAAGCCCTGTAGGTGGCATCCCTGGCTACTGCATCCAGGGTAGACCTCTGCAGGTAAGGCGAGCCCCGTGGGGACTGATTCCGAGGTGAGTTGGGGTGATTAGGGTAAGGATTGCTCTGTTCTGACTGACCATTGTACCACACTGGGTCACTCAGCCTTTTCCGGAGGTGGGCAGTCAGCAGCTGCCCATCCAGTCTGTTAAGAGGATTGTCCAAGTCACTTTGGCAAACAGAACTACGCCGGCTGCCCATGCTGTGAACATTAGCTTTCTCTATGTAGCCAAAGGTCACCACAGATGTCCTCCCTTCCTCACCACCCACCCCTGGAACCTCATGGGACCTACGGTTGCTGGTGGGTGTGGAGGGTACATTCAGCCCCCCTGAGGATGTAGAGGATGGGGAAATAGGTACCCTTCCCTGGTAGGGATCCATGTCAGAGGAATGGGTGCGTCCCAGTGAGCCATGATGGCTTGGACTGGTTGTTCCAGGTGCAAGGACCTGGAGTAACTGACCAAAACTGTCATACAACACGTCCTGACGATGGAACTGGGTGGGAGATCCTGTTGCATCTGGGTTTTGGAGTTGGAAGCTGACTGAGTGCCTGGAAGAGGACTTTGGAGGAGGTAAGCTGTGGTTCCCACCCCCAGTATGATGCTGAGTGACTGGGGAAAGAGCCGGACTACGGTTGGGACTCGAGTGGGTGGAGCTCCTCTGGGAGTGAGAGAGGACGTCTGGACACTGAAGCATCAGGTGACCAGTGCCATCATTTCCTCTTCCCAGCGCCTTCCCTTCCTCCTCAGGAACAGACCTCACCTCAACATACAGGTGGAGGACTTTACCTGCCTGAGACATGTTGGCAACTTAGTCACCTAAAAGTCCTGATCTTCCTTTTCTGTGGGCCTTTGCTATTTATGCAAAAGGTCCCTCGACCTCCTGGTACCCATCAAAGTGCTCATCAAAAGTCTTTGATGAGGGTCAGAAGCAGAAAACTATATTATCAGGTTTATCCTCCATCTGCTCATCATCTCTTCAACCTACAGCAGAAAGCAGAGACAGAGACAAAATTAATATTCTCAACAGTCATTCTCAAGAAATTTCCATTTTGCAAGTCAATCCTGGCTTGTTCTACACTTAAATTTCTTCAAGATCTCACAACATGTTTGTCATGACAGAGTCCTCCCATTTCATCAATTATACAGAGAAAATAAAATAAAAGGAAGACGGCAAGAGACAGAAAGAGAGGAAACGGGATTTTCAGGGGAAAAAGCGTTGAAAATGCACATTTTCATTTTTTTCCAACCCAAGTCAGATACTCCAAATTCATACATCTCACACATACACACTTTCAAACATACATTCAAACTCATAATTGTTAACACTGCGTGCTTTGATGCACTGCAGTGCTCATAAAAAAACTGCTGTGGTTCTAACATGGATCCAGATATCTCCAAGAAAAGAGAGTCTCAACAACAATAAATGTCATCTCTATGTTCTGAACTGTGAATAAAAGGAGATTTTCTACCCCACTAGCCATAAGTCGTGCAGCTGATGATCAAGTTTGACCCTTAACACTTCATTGGTCTGCTGTGAATCGTCTATTTAGGTCAACTGATATCCTCGAGCAAACTGGTTCACTGCAACGATCAGATACCTCTCAAGACCTCTCATGTTTTATTCACCAGAGGCAGAAGCGAAGTCAAACACTATGGGCCTCCATATTTGTAGTGTTAAACCGGCGTAAACATTGGGGGGACCACCACTAGGGTCATTTAGAAGGGTCTTGTGGTCATTACAAATGTTCTAGGAGGCCTTTAGGGACAATTTAGGAATCTTCTAAGACGTCTACATTGTCACTAAGGAGGTTCTATGCTACTTTGAGACATCTTGAAGGCAATTGATGATGTTCTTACAATCCTAAAAGGGTTCTAGTGGTCTTAGGAGTCCTTTAAGACTCATACAGGACCTTTAGAAAACTTTAAGGGTTGTTTAAATGTTCCACTGGCTAATGACAAAAGTCTAGGAGTCCTTTAAGATGTGTGTGTTCTAAGGGTTGTTTAAGAGGTTCTTGTTGTCATTAAGGTGGTTCTAAAGGTTCTGTGGGATGTTCTAGAGATTGTTGAGGCTGCTGAGGATTCTCTAGGATTCCTTTAAGATGTTCTAGTGGTTACTGAGGATATTCCATATTAGGATATTTAGGCTAATTTAGGGGGTTCTGGTGTTCTAGAGGTAATTTAAGCAGTTCTAGGAATCAATTCAAAGGTTCTGAAAGAAACTCTAGAGCATTTAGGACATTCTGGACATTCTTGAAAAGGTTTTAGTGCTATTTTAGGAGGATTTAGTTTTTATTTTAATTAATTTTAATTTTTATTTTATTTTTAAGTTTTTTATTTTCATTTGTAACCCACCTGTAAATAACTCCACAATGAAAAAAATGTTGTTCTAGTCCTCAGCCTTTCAGACCACTTCTATCCTTATCTCTGATAAGGTTAAATTCTGTGGTAATTACAAGTCCATTCATGTCCTTGGCCATCCTCCAACATGGCGGCAGGAACATGTGGGCCAGCAGGCGCCAAGTGACACATGTGAATTTGATCTATTAATAGATGGGGAAAAGCAGCTTGGAGGGCGCTCAGGTGAGAAAACTAGAGCCAGTGTACGAACGGTCTGATCTGCAGGTTAGACCAACAAAGACTTCTTTCCTTCCTGTGAAACTGTTTGTTGTTGCTTTTGATTCTGAAGTGGTCTAGTCTTTATATCATGTTACAGTCACTGTGTTATACCTGATACTGATCAGCTGTGATTTTGTTTTTCCCCTTTTCTTTTTCTCTGCCTGCAGGTTCCAATCTGTGTCTCTTTTTCTATTTGAGATTTCACAGTCGTGCAGCCGTGTTCCGCAGGGAAGAGAAATTCATTTCTATGCTCTTTGCTAGAGGTCAGCGGTTTAGATCATGAGGATTGTCTGAAGTCACATGAAAACACAAGAGGCTGCAGGAAATCAAACACAACCACACACAGTCAAGAGTGTGGAGGATGAGATAAAGAGTTCTGATATCTGATAGCTCAGGGCCATAAGCCAGGATCTCGATGCTATAGTTCGGCCTGTAATCATGTAAATATCTGTCACTCTACGAACAGGAAACACCTCTGTGATTATTCAGGTATAGGAAGTGTTAACATTAGTTATTTGCATGTTACGACTGTCTGATCCTGATCAAGTCAGCTGCATGTGAATATAAACTGAGTGATAATTGGCTTTTAATGAACCAAGATCACTTCTAGGTGAACCCCCACTAATTTCAGATGCATCCTAAAATCATTTTGTTCTGGAACTGGGCTTTCCCTACAATTCCCAACAGAAGCGAGTCCATGTGACTTTGTATTAGAGAGTGTAGCTTTTAGTTGTAGTGCAGTGTTGAAGGACACTGAACCCCCTCCCCACCGCTCTCTGACTGGATGAGAATACCCCAGAGGTAAATTCAAGGGTAAATTCAAGGGCAACTTCAAGGACAGTGGAGGCTGTAATGAGGTGTGAGTGTGAGCAGCAGCTCTGTAACTGATCAGGTAACGATTGGTTATATTCACAGTAAATAAATGATATAACAGCTTCACATTATTGCCTTGTTTATCAGAAATACAAACTTCTGTTTATCTGTTGAACAGTTTTACTTGTGTACGAACATTTTGTTTTGTTGCTTGTCGTCCGACTCATTCTCCTGAACGTGATATCTCAGTAATGCTTTGCGGGAATTTCTTCAAAGTTGGTGCAAACGTTCACTTGGACTCAAGGATGAACTGATTAGAATTTGGTGGTTAAAGGTCAAAGGTCAATAACCCAAAAATAGATTCATGATTCTAGTTTTATATGGCATCGATTTTTTTCACCCACTTGTACAGTTTTATGTTCATGTTCGTGTTTACCTCCTTGTCTCTAGATTTACATCCATTTCTTTCTACTTTCCTGAAAAGTGTTCATGGAACTCTGCATCAAAAAAACTGAATCACTGGCTCGTGGTCGTACGCTTCTGTCATCCAGCCCAGGTGAAGTTTATTAGCATATGAATTTTTGGGTTATGGCTAAAAATGTGATTTGTGCAGTCACAGTGACCTCTGAACTTTGTTAACAAAAATCTGGTCAGTTCATCCTTCAGTTTGTTTTTTTAAATTTAAATGTAAATCCTGTCAGAGATTTACTGAGATACCACAGGGATGGGACAGATGGACGGACAGAGCCAGAACTTAGAAAAACAGTCAAATCCTGTATGTGGTCAATATTTTATATAAAAGCTGATTCTAATCCTCTGTTCAATGAAACTGTGTTGTAATGACACCAGTATCCACACACTCAAACTGTAGCTGCTCATGAGAACAATAACTGTAACTGTTGTCTGTGAAACATCTGAGTATCTGCGTCTGATAATTACTCCTGACTGGTGCTGAGCTTCGTGCTAACATGGCTCTGTGTCAACACAGAGGAGCCAGAAACACAAAACCAGCTGCTGTAAGACGACCTCAGGTTTGTATTTCAATCCATTTACAACAACAACCTGAGTCCACGAGCATCTGCTGCAGTTTGTTCCATCATCCACAGACACACACCGATCAACTGAGATGATGAGGGTAAAGAGGACGACGACGCCTAAAAACCAGGACGAAATCTTTTCAACTCAAACCTGTTTCTACCGAACTTCCAAATGCTTCAGAGAACTGTTTCAGCTTCTGTTTCCCTTCCTGCACCAGTCAGAAACACAACACAGACCATTTAAACCAATGAAACAGTCAGTGTTTACTGAATCTGTCTCCTCTGCTGCTCAGACATCCGTCCTCATCACCATCACCGTAACATCCACTTTAATCTGATGACCTTTAAAACAGGAGCAGGATATGATCTCTGCAGATCAGACAAGGTTTCACTACAATAACAACACATACAGTTAAGGACATTCATTTATTGACATTTACTGTATATCAGATTTTTGTCTCTACTTCCCAGATGTACATAAAAATAACTATATTAGAAAACTCATTTAATTTATTAATGTGACCTCGACCCAGATAAGCTGCAGAAAATAGATGAATTAACCAATAATGTCCCATGTTACTGGTTTCTAACTCTCTAACATCACTATACATCAGTACCAGACTCCATTGACAAAAACAGGGATTTAACCAGGAGCTGCTGGAATACCACTGCCTCCATCTGTTAGTGTGTCTGTGTTACTGTGAGACTTTCAGTGGTGGAAGAAGTAATCAGATACTTTACTGCAGTAAAAGTACCACACAGTAACACAGACACACTAACAGATGGAGGCAGTGGTATTCCAGCAGCTCCTGGTTAAATCCGCTGTTTTTGTCTAGTGGAGTCTGGTAGTGATATATAGAGATGTTTCTGGATCTTCCTCTTTAATAAAAAGCTCTGTCTCTGTAGGAATCCTGTCATGAATGTTGTCAGACACTGAGAAGAACAAAGAACTTTAGTGGACGGACTCTGACGTGGACGATCGTCCATTGAATTAAATGACAGCAGCTGTAGAAGATTCATCATTTACACTCGTTAACGTGGTTCACAAACAGTGAACCTGCAGGTTCCTTTCCTGTATTTTAACATCGCTGCAGCCTCACAGAGGCACCAGCAGCTCTTTTCATTTACTGAGCCTGATGCAAATCACAAGTTCTGCATCACAACTGTTTCATTTCTGAAGTAATTACTGAGACTGCAGATGTGTATGAGCCCAGCTGCAGCTCATCATTTGTTCACAGTGTGAACGACTGGAGACAGAGAGCTGGTCTGAGACCTGGTCTGAGACCTGGTCTGGAGAACATCTGTTCTCATCTGGAACAAACGAAACCAAACAAGAAACTTGATGATTGATCAAAACTAAAGTTTCTACAGCTGCTCTGTGTATCTTTGTCCACTGGAGCTTTAGATGACAACATGACTCTAACTGGATATAACAGAGCTCAGTGAACCAGCAGAGACCAGCACAGACCAGCACAGACCTTCAGAGACCAGCTCTGGTCTGAAGATCTGACTCCTGCTTCTTGTGTGGATCAGATTTTGCAGCTCTAACGAGGGAAATATTTCAGGTTTTAACCAAATGAACTGTGTGTGAAGGAGGAAACTGTGATCTAACTCCTTCACCTGCAGCACCACACTGAGGCCGAGGAGGAACAGCTGAAAGCCACAGCTGCTGATGCTGAGTTTATTACCTGTGGACTGATCTGATCTACAACATGTCGACACCATGAACTGTTCAAACAGCCAGAGTCTCGTCACGTGTTACAGTTAGTTACTGAGCGTCTGTGTTGTTCAGTTGTAGAGGTTCAGAGGAACAACGTGAACAGACGTTACCTGAGCTCGCTCTGAGTCTCAGAGCAGAGCAGCTCCCTGACCTTTTATCTGCCTCAGGTTTACAGCAAACACCACAGAAGAAGAAGAGTCTTCACAGCAGCTGATTCAGCTGTGAACTACAGGAGGAGGAAATCTTTATTTAGATCCTCAGATACGACGACGGCCGATAAACACACCGTCGCTCTGCAGGTGGACACACACACACACACACACACACACACACACACACACACACACACACACTGATAAGCACAGTTAGCCCTACTTTTCCTGGACTCTGCTAATAGGATTCCCCCAACACACACACACTCCTCCTCCTCCCCCCTCCCAGCATGCACTGCTCAATCCACCAACACACACACACACACACACTTATGAAACCACACGTATGCACACACGACACACACACACACACACACACACACACACACACACACACACACTCAGCTGTAACCTTACCTGTGTGTCCTGGTGTCCTCGCCGCTGCAGCGACGTCTCCTGAGTTGCCGTGGTAACGTCCTTTTCCTCTCCCTCGTTCGTCCCGTCACTCTCTCTCTCTCTCTGTTTCAGAGTAACCTCGTTCTACCCTCCCTCGCCCTCCTCTCTCTCTCTCTCTGATGAACACTTGTTGTCTGCAGCAGAGTCGACTCATCGTGGATTTACCGACTCGACTCAGCTTCTCCTCCTCCGGCTCCTCCTCTTCCTCCTCCTCATCTCTCCCCCTTCCTCCCCCTCCTCCTCCTCCTCCACTTCCGATCTCTATCAATCAGCTGATGCCCACGCCCCCTTCTTCCAGGCGTCCTGCCAGCCAATCCCATCCTGCGCTGCCTGCAGACCGGAGCTCCTCCAGCCAATGAGGAGCAGCTCTGACAGATGGCACAGCTTACAGGAAGGTGGGGGGGGCAGTAGTGGGGGGGTCAGGGGGTCAGCTGACCTGGTCGCTGCATTAAAAAGAAACATATGCAGAATTACAGCAGAGATACAGGCTGATCAATCTGAACCCTGCTGCTCTTTTGACCACACCCCCCAAAGGTGATGTCACAGTGGGCGGGGCGACACGTTGTGACCTCATCACTCTCTCCATTACATCATGATTCAGTGTCATCTTTAACTTGTTAACACTGGACAGAATCACACTCCTGTATTTCAAATAATTTACCCTGACCCATCAGAGTCCTGCAGGACTGATCCTAAAACCAGGAAGTAAGTTAGCATGTTAGCATGTTAGCACTTCCTGTTCCCTCGGTCCAAAGTTAATGGGAAGAGGGAACTGTAGTCCAGTCCTGAAGTTAGCATCAGCCTGGTTCCTCCACAAAAAGCCAATGGGATTTTTTCATAGTGTTTTGGTTTATTCCAGAAAATAAACAGTGAGCAGCTAAAGTTTCTGATCCTTCAGGTTTAGTTGATCAGATCATCTTCACAGATGAACACCACTGTTCCAACCTCCAGAAGTAAGAAGCTAATGTTGGTTTTATTTTTTACAGCACACTTCATCATTTTTTATCTGTGTGAATTATATCCCATTCTCCTGGTGGATAACAGCACAGTTACCTGCTCAGTCGACGACTTCCTGCTCTGTCCACGACGTTTAACATCCTCCATCTTTAAAGGAAACGATGTGGAAAGTTACAGACTCCAGCTTTCAAACAGACGGATGTTTATATTTTTGAAAACGTGTTGTTAATATTAATGCATAATACATTTTCTTACCAGTTTAACAGCAGCTTGTGTTTTAGGTTCCATCAGTGAAAACATATTCACAGAAATGAGCTGATAACCAGGATCCTGTGAGTGAAACTGTCCGACCAAACTCTGATTGGTCGAACACAATCATAAAGGAAAAGCACCGACTCAGTCTTCCAGGTTTGATTCATGACAGCAGGAGGAACAAAGTGTGAGAACAGGACGAGGACGAGTCTCACTGAAATGAACGAGGAGGTTGTGTCTTTGAACGCAGCGCTGACATCCACAGACGAACGCAAACAGAGGACCTGACGAAGTCCTCGTTTTATGATGGATGATAAAATGACCACCATGCCCCCCCCCCAGTCCAGGACTGTGCAGGAATATTTACAGCTGAACTCTGCACAACAAACATCAATCAGACTGAACCTCACACACCCATATGGACTCTGTGTGTGTGTGTGTGTGTGTGTGTGTGTGTGTGTGTGTGTGTGTTGCAGTACCTCAGACAGTGGAGTCGGAGTCAGACAGACGGCTGACGACAGGAAGTCTGAAAGCAGAGAAGATCAACTTAAAGAAACAAACGGGATTCATCAGAACTTATCAGACTTCTTCTTCTTCTTCTTCTTCTTCTTCTTCTTCTCCTCATTTCTATCTTCTTCCTCTGAGCCTCAGACCTCCAGTGTTTCCAGAAACTATGAGAACACATCAGTGATCCTCTGTTGACCTGATCAGGTTCTGTTCTGGTTCCTGCTAACGTTAGCCAGCTAACAGGAAAGGACTGTGAGTTTATATCAGGGACTACTTTTACCAGCGGGTGCTAATGTTAGCTCAGTTAGCTGGCTAATGTTAGCATTGGTTTATCAGCTGCAGTGAAAGCAGCAGAATGACTTGGAACAATTTTTGGACTCAGATCTGCAGCATCTGGAAACAGGAGAGACTCCGAGAAGTTGGACCTGGAAACAGGACCACAGGTCTGGCTGCAGATGTTGCTGAAGTTGCAGTAAACATCGTAATCTGATCAGAGTTGCAGCACTGGAGTCCAGGACTCAGAGTCCTCGAGTGACTTCTGAAGTTAGGATCTTCCCTCCATTAAAAGACTGAACAGACTGAACTTTTCATCATCGTTTCACTTTTGTTTTTAAACTCTGGGAAATCCCTGACAGACCATAATAATCTGATCCTCCATTAATACACTAACTTTCAGTTCACCTGCTCAGACCCTGGTCAACAGAGACTCGGACTCAGACTCGGCCGTAGGACAGATTTTTAAACTCTGTTTATTATCATTATTATTATTGTTATTATTGCTAAAATTCTATTTGACTGTTTTTAAATGTTCGACTCTGACCTGTGTGAAAGGTGCTATACAAATAAAATTTGATTGATTGATTGATGAGTGATTGAGTGATGTGGTGATGGGTTGTTCATTGAGGTCTGACTGTACTCTCTGTGTTTTGTACATGATTAAACTGACGATGAATCCAGTCGATGATTTCTCCATAAAATGTTTGAAAATCACCCAAAAATCTTCAGTTTGAAACAGAAAACAGAAAACCTGATGATAGAGGACTTAACTGTATAATCAATCATCAAATTAATTTAATTTTCCATCAATCAACTCATCAATAAAATACAACTAAAATGTAAAATCATCTTTTTTTTAGTCATCACTTTCTACCATTTCTCATCAGCAGTGATATTTCAGCCATGATGCATGACCTCCAGTTTATTCCGTCAGTTTGAGTCTTTCTGAGCTCTGTCATTTTAAAGGTTGCTCGACCTTCCACATCCCTGATCCTGACTGATGAGCGCAGAGGACTCGGCTCAGTTCAGACTATTTCTTCAATTATCTCTGCATTTTAATCCATAAAACAAAGATACGAACATAAAACACGTTCACGCGCACTTTATCTAAGAGTAAGCAGCTCTATTGTTCGGTATTTATGACAAAAAAGAGCCGTTTCTGCTGATTTTTCCAGCTCCGATACTCGCTGCTTTCACGAACAGCCTGTACGCCTGAACTCCTTTCAAATATTCGTCGATTTAAGACTCCCCTTTGATATTATCCACAGAAAACATGCTTCCATGTGTATTTTAAAGCTTTTTCTATTCTATAAGGAGACACTTTACAGTTCGGCGTGTATATAATCGACCCAGCAGCACCACCTTCGCCGAAATGTCGACCTTTCCAAGAGACTCGCGTTGCTTTTGGCCACCGCTCAGCAGGGTGGACCATAATTTTGAAAGGACGACCGTTAATTGACAATGGGTTGAAAAAGTAGAGATTTTACTGTAATAAACTACTGTCTGTTGCAGTAATGTGTGTGCCGAATTAATGAGGAGGTGCTACCGAATGTGGGAAAACCTCCAGTTCTATTCAGGGATGTGTGTAATTTAGCTAATATGAGAAGAAAGCTTAAAATGTGATGTTTTTCAAAGGAGTTTCGCGGAGCGTTCACTTACCTTCCAGGGAGAATGGAACGCAGCGGGGCTTGCAGCTTTTAGAGACCCATGCAACCAAACAGCAGCACCGACGTGGACTCTGAGTCACCCAGTCGGTCCATTCAACGGTAACGGTGTCGGTAACCCGCGACCGACGGTCGCAGAGGGGTTAGACGTAACGGAGAACTAAGGGAGTAGTAACAGTAACGGCTAGCTAAGTTACGTTACATGCCGGCAGTGGTGAAAGTGCAGCCGGAGGTGAAGCGTCCGCCGCGTTCAGAGTTCACTCCGGTTCTTCTCCTCCTCTTTCCTCCTCTTCTGCTCCTCTTTTCTTTATTTTTCAGGCGGCTGCTTGACATTAGTTTACGTTCTCCACGGTGACTTCAACTTCCGCATCGTTTGGGTGACGTAACGGCGACGTAGAGAAACGTCAGACCGGACCGACCAGAAAACGAACACACACACACACGCACGCACGCGCGCACACACACACACACACACACACACACACACCAAACTTACATTAACAAACACACGTTTTTACACGTGAGATTTTATCGATAAAGTCGTTGTGTTTAAGACAAGGTTGTTACATTTACACTCAAACCGTCAGGAGTTTTTTCTTGTGTTTGTTCCCGTTGTGTAGAGAGACGTTAGTTTATGGACAAACACACTAACAGGTGGAGGCAGTGGTACTCCAGCAGCTCCTGTGTTCTGCTCTGTAAAATCCCTGTTTTTGTCAATGGAGTCTGGTAGAGAGAGATAGTGATGTTTCTGGTTAAATAAACGGGTCATGTCAACATAGAGCAGAATCTCAGAGGAAAGTTTCCAACATCTGGAGGAATCAGAGCAAAGAGGGAAACTACCCAGAGTTAGAGTGTTCCTAATAAACTGATCACTGCCTATCATGAATATTCACATTAGGTTAAATAGAGAAGATGAAATGATTAAAATAAATTCCTGACTCCAGATGTAGTTTCAGACTATATCCAGCAGGTGGCAGCTTCTCACCTCTAACCTCACCTGACTGAATCTGAGAGTCACAGTTCATTTCTTTACCCTGAAAATTTAAAAGCTCAAACTGTTTGCATCACACAACAAACACAGAATATGTCCATTAGGTTTCATTTTAACAAGTATTTTACAGTGTTAATCTGTAAATTAGCAGCTGTTAAAATTTAAAAAATCATCTTGTACAACTCCATATTCACATTTTTTAATCTGCAGGATGGCCCCTGACTTTAAAAAAATCAGACAGCTAACCCAGCTAACGTTAGCACCTGCTAGTAAAAACAGATACCCCTGATATAAGCTCTGGGTTTTACAGGGTGTTTCTTGCTATGAACCCACATCTTCATGTATCAGTTGTCACTTTTTCTGTGCTGCCCAAAAATGGCAAAAATAGCTAGCTAAGGTCGTCTGTTTTTACCTTAGCTGGGCAAAGATAGCTAAGATTAGCTTTATTCGTCTTAGCTGAGCAGCACAGAAAAGGACTGACAACTGAAACATGGAGATGTGACTGATGTGAAGAAACACCCTGTAAAACCCAGAGCTTATATCAGCCGTATCTGCTTTTACCAGCAGGTGCTAACGTTAGCCAGCTAGCTAGCGTTAGCACCCGCTGGAAGCCAAATGTTTTTCTTTATTCATTTAAAAATATAACTTATCAACTGCAGCCATTTTCTCTTCTTTTTCTGGTTTGGCGTCAGCAGGTGCTATTGTTAGCTCGCTAATCCAGCTAATGTTAGCACCTGCTGTTAAAAGGAGGTACTCCTGATATAAGCTCTGCGTTTTACTGGGTGTTTCTTGCTATGATCCACATCTTCATGTTTCAGTTGTCAGTTCTTTTCTGTGCTGCACAGCTCAGATGAATAAAGCTAACCTTAGCTAGCTATCTTTGCTATTTTTGTGTTTGTTCTGAGCAACAAGACGCTGAAACCGCAGCTACATAAAACAAGAAATATTTAATTCATAATTCAAGTCATAACAGGCCTTCAAACTGAGACATTTCTTAAAAACAAACCAGACCCTGAAACCTCAGACAGAAGAGTCAGACATGATCAGATGGACCCAAAGAATAAAAACCAACAGAAACAAACAGAAAACAAACAATAAATCACACAGATCATAAAGAGTCAAGCTCCGTGTGTCGATGATAAAATATTAAAAAGATAAAAACGCAGAGATTCTTCACTTCACGTCTCTGTTGGTCGTCCAGTTTGGTTTCCCGTCTCTCTACAGTAAAAACTCTCGGCTGAACCGAACCACCGTGACCCTGTGAAGCCAGTGTTTGTGTGTGAGGAATGATAACGGAGAGAAAAGGGAATGATGTGTGTTTGTGTTCAGTTCATGCGACAACGTTCAGTCCATCAGTCAAACAAACAGTGGTGTGTGTGTGTTGTACAATAAGAGTGTGTGTCCTTCGGTTTCTCCTCAGTGTGCGACAGGATGAGCTGTGCCAAGGAAATTACTGAAAGAAAAAACAGGAAGCAGAAATGTTAGAGTCAGAACTGGAACCACAGGCACTTTAAACCTGCTGCAGGAGTCATTCCTTTTTATTTGACATTTTTCGTCTTCCTGTGTCGTGATGTGTCTGACAAACCTACTTGTTGTTAAACACTGATAACAGAAAGAGAATGTTTCGTTTTCCTGACGATGTGGAAGTTCATTTTGTCCCCTGGCAGCCACCGTAGACTCTCTGACACTCAGAGAGGGAGAGCTCAGGTGACAGGTGTTCATTTGGCTGCAGTCTGAGTTCTCACCACTAGGTGGCTCTAAACCCTCCACACTGCTGCTTTAAATACCTTCAGTAACCTGCAGGCTTCACCTCCAGCTGTGGAAGGTTTTTTTAACAGTTTCCTGTGTCTGAGTCGCTGCTGTACCTGAGGATGTTTGGCAGCTCCGGGCTCCTGTAGATGAACTTGTGCTTGTAGGCCAGAGAGGACGGGAAGGGAACGAACTGAACCTTGTGACTGCTGAGGCTCTTTGACTGGGAGGCCATGTTATACAGCTGCAGGAGGAGGAGGAGGTTTAGTTCAGCTTTAACTCCAGACACAGTTTTGGGTTCATGAACGCATCAACAGCTGAGAAACATTTGTATTTAATGAGTCTTATAAAACTACAGAGGTTAGTGATGTGTTCAGGTTCCTCGTACCTTTTTCCCCAGATGAAAAGGAACCACAGTGTCGTCCTCAGCGTGGAGGATCAACACGGGACAGGAGATATGATTCACACTGAGGAGAGACACAGTTTCACTGCACATCCACACTACAACTCTGCAGTTCCTCTACTGTCCACTAGGTGCTGCTCCTAATTAACTCAAACTAGAACCAGTCATTAGTGTTTTTATCATCATGTAGTTTTCCTGGTTATTGATGCACTGTTGTTGATGTGAAGTATCTGGGAGTGATAAAGCCTGCAGGGTCAAAGGTCAGCAGCTGTAATAATCACTTCTCTGATCAGTCTGCTCTGGACTTTGTCCTCAGTCTGAGCAGCTCTGAGTCTGTTAATCAGCTGCTGAGCTCAGAGCTGTTTCAACACTTTAAATTCCCACAAGCTTCAGAAACACAAACAAAGATCCTTTAAGATCCTTTTAGTTTAACCAGAATCATCTCTACATATCAGCACCAGAAGAAGTAATCAGATGCTTTACTGAAGTAAAAGTACCACACAGTAACACAGACACACTAACAGATGGAGGCAGTGGTATTCCAGCAGCTCCTGGTTAAATCCCTGTTTTTGTCAATGGAGTCTGGTGCTGATGTATAGAGATGATTCTGGTTCAGGTTTATCTCCTCTTAAAGATGTGAACTAAAGCTCAGAGGTCAAAGGTCTCTGTTACTACCTGTGGAGGTTAAAGGTTACTTACTTTTCGTCACTGGCGAAGCGGATGTTGTTGGCTGTGATGGCGTCCAGGAAGAACCAATCAAAGCCGGGCAGGTATCTGTACACCTGAGAAACACACACACCCATCAAATACACACCTACAGCACTTTAACCTGTCAGTGTGTGTGTGTGTGAGTGTGTGTTACCATGGAGAAGGGGTGGCTCTTGGCCTCCTCTCTGATGTTGGTGAACGGAGACTCCAGGATCAGGGAGTCTGGAGGACTGCCTGGAGATCAAATCATTAATGTTAGTGTTCAACAGAACTCTGCCTGTGGGACCTGAACCACCCAGGTAGATAAAATCACTGGCTTCAGGTAAATCTCACATTACAGCACCTTTCAAATGTCAGCCCTTTCATGAAGCTGGTCTCAGCTAGCTGTCTTAGCTCAGGTGAAAATAAACGTCCATGAGAGGAGAAACACCCTGTGATATCTAACGATAGCTAGGTTAGCTGGCTGGACTCAGATCTGTCCAAAGAACAGGTGAGACCAGGTCGGTCCTGACATCAGACTTCGCACCTACCATAGCCTGTATGTGAGGCGTTTAGGGGACGTCTGTAAATTGCAGCTACAGAAAATAACCTGGGTTACACTCTCCTGCTCTGAACTGCAGCTCCAGAACAGTTTGTCCAGGTTTGATCAGGACGAGACCTGAGACACACTGAGCTATTTAATCTGACAGATTATTAACTGATACATCTATACCTAATCTGACTGCTGCTGCAGGTCTGTGTGTGTGTGTGTGTGTGTGTGTGTGTGTGTGTGTACCTCTGTCACACAGACGTCTGACCAGGTTTGTAGCGACTCTGCAAAACAAAAACAATTTGATCAGAACGTCACCTGAGTGTTTATGTGCAGGTGTGTTTACTGTGTGTGTGTGTGTGTGTGTGTGTGTGTGTGTTACCCTGTGCCCAGAGAGTGTCCCCAGATATAAAGTGGTGTTTTATCAAGACGCTGTTTCAGCCAATCGTAGATGAAAAGAGCGTCTGAGGTCATCCCCCCCTCTGATGGAGACCCGTCTGAATCCCCCCAACCTGCACACACACACACACACACACACACACACACAGACACACACAGACACACACAGACACACACACACACACACACACACAGACACACACAGACACACACAGGTCACTCAGTGTTTTACAGCAGCAGCTTTGTTTCTTCACCGTGTCGACGAGTCGTGTTTCTCACCTCTGTAATCAAACGTGACTACATGGTAGCCTAATGAACTGAGGACCTGAAGGAAGACAGGCAGAGAGGGGTTCAGTCAGGTGACCTCCACACAGGTGCCAACAGTACGTGTGTGTGTGTTTACCTTGTACAGCTGAACTCTGTGGTCTCCTCCTCTGTAGTCAAACACAACAGAAAGGTCAAAGGTCAAACATGATACAGAACAACTGACACAAGTGTGTGTGTGGGGGGGGGGGGGTCACCTGGTCCCTGCGTTGCCGTGGAGATAGAGGATGACGGGGGTGGAGCTGAGCGTGGAGTCGTACCAGTCGCCGTCTTTCCCCTGAGCTTCTCTCCACATCTGAGCAGGAACCGTGTGCCTGAAACACAACGACACACTGTGAACACAACACACAGCCCCTGCACACCTGAACCTGTCTGTGATGTCATACGCCTCCTGTGTGTGTGTGTGTGTGTGTGTGTGTGTGTGTGTGTGTGTGTGTGTGTGTGTGTGTGTGTGTGTGTGTGTGTTACCAGACTCCAATCTTGAGTCCAGCTTCAGGCTCCAGGTAGAAGTTGTGTGTGTGGTTCAATCCCTGGTCCAGGGGCTGCTTCAGGTCGATGAAGTACGGCATCCTCACTGAGGGGAGGGGGGAGGGAGGGGGCAGAGGTCAGAGGTCACATGACTGCTGCTGACTGACACACCTGTGTCATCTCCTGTTACACCTGCTGTCAGTCACCCTGTGTCCCCGCCCACTTCCTGTCCTCTCAGCCAGGTGTCAGGTGTCTCTGAGACTGTGATCAGCTGTTTAACTGATTCACTGATTGATCAGTTATCAGTTAATAAAGTTATCAATAAACTAATGGAAGTCTAATGGAGCCTGATTAACGTTGACGACCTGTAGCTGAACATGAGCTGAGCAGAAATGGATCTGAAATATTGATTATTGATTGATATTGATTGTGAAACTGTTCACTGTGTGGTACTTTTACTGCAGTAAAGTATCTGATTACTTCTTCCAGCACTGAAAGTCCCACAGTAACACAGACACACTAACAGATGGAGGCAGTGGGATTCCAGCAGCTCCTGGTTAAATCGCATGTTTTTCTCTATGGAGTCTGGTAGAGATATATAGAGAGGTTTCTACAGTGTTTACACTTCAGGATGTGTAAATCTCCTCTTTATTTATAAACTGATAATAAGACATAAACATTAACACAATTAGAGACAAACACACACGATAAAAAAGAATAATGACATAATAACAAATAAAAACAAACAAATTAAAATGTGAATAAATGAAATAAAAAACAAACACTCACCGAAGTTGAGGAAGACGAGTTTGGCCTGGATGGATGGACAGAGTTTGATGATGAAGGGGATGGAGACGTAAACGACGAGCAGCCACAACATGATCCTCTTCAGCTTCCCCACCACCCCCAGCCTGAGGGGGGAGGAGGGGGGGGGGGCAGATTATTATACAAAATCAATTTGATCTGTTTTAATGAAAACTCTCAGAGCTCTGTTTTCACAGTCTCGTGGTGCGTTCAGGGTCTTTCCTGGGGAGCTGGAAGAGAAAAGACGACAGAGTCTGAAACTATCAGACACCTGAGTCTCTGTATCAGGTGTAAAACAGGACCCTGCAGGTTCAGGTGTCATCTCCTTTAAAGCTGCAGCATCAGTTCAACACAATCAACAAACAGCAGCAGCTTTAATCTCTGATCTGTGACTTTCTGCTGCAGGTTCACTGAACTATTTCAGCCCAGGTTCAAATATAAAGGTGCTGTCTGAGAGTGTGTGTGTGTGTGTGTGGTGTGTGTGTGTGTGTGTGTGTGTGTGTGTGATAACACTGCTGTTACAGGATCCTGCAGGTCTGTGGACTTTAATTATTCATTGACCCAGAGTCTGCAGGTCCACATCCAGCATCAGACTGATTCAAATAAAACATTTACACTGATTTTACTCCTGAATGTTTTTATGTTGTAATAATAAAACAGGAACAACTGTTTACATTTTTTATTTTAAATCTGAAGGAAACAGATGAATGTTAAAGAACATGTTGAATTATTGTTGAGTTATTTCTGTTAAATGAGCCGAGAACACGAGTCATGAATGTTTTATATTAACTGAAGAAATGACTGAAAACCAGTGAACACTGTGTTTGTTTGTTCATTGATTCGATCTAAAGAAAAATAAAATCTAAAGTCAGAGTCAGGAGGGATTTTCTCTTCTGTTGTCAGGTGCCTAAAAATAACATTTATACAGCCGTCAAACTTAATACAACAACAACACGCTAACACAAAAAAACACCACACACGTCCTGTGAATATGACCCTCAGCCCGCCCCGTAGTTTGAGAAACCAGGAAGTGACGCAGCAGAAACAAAAGCAGAAAGTTTCAAACAGCACCTGCTGTCAGACTGACCTTTACATTCCACTGACTCAAACATATTTATTGATCACAGACAAGATCTCTAACTGTTCCAGATCAATACTGAACCCATTCCACAGATTATTGTCTCTATCAATCAATAATCAATAAGGTTCAAAAACACCAGAGTTTTCCTTTAAAGGGAAAAATGTTTCAGATCTTCACTGAGCAGGATTCAGTTTCCACAGCGAATGAACTTCATGGAGATTAATCCTCTGCACCACACACACACACACACACACACACACACACACCACACACACACACACACACACACACACTCTCTCTCTCTCAGGTCAGTTGTGTGTCTCCATGCGTTCAGCTGGCAGTCGGCCTGCAGTGTTATTAGCTGCAGCCTCAAGGTCGCACAGAGGTGAACTCACCGCAGAGAGGTGGGGGCTGTGTGTGTGTGTGTGTGTGTGTGTGTGTGTGTGTGTGTGTGAGATGGAGGGGGGAGGGGGGTCTGAAGACAGAGTGAGGCCTGACGCTGCAGAGACCAGGATCCTCTGATCACTCGTTGGATCTAAAGGTGACACTTTGGTTCGTGAGGCTCAGAGCTGTGTCCTGCAGTAATCTATTACTCCTCTGTGAGTGATTACACTACAGGTCTGAAGACAGCTCAGCTTCTCTCTGACCTCTGATCAGCTGACTGACTGTAAACCAGACCTCCCTCAGAGGGAGGAAATAAGAGCCGAGTTTGTTCTTTAAATAAATCCTCACTTTATCAAACTGAATCATGAGCTGACAACAACTCTGCTTTGGTTTCTGAACAAAGTTCCCATCAGCCTCAGCTGTGGCACCGTCACACCTGAGGGACTCAGTCTTCACACATCCCAGACCATCTCTACAGAGTCCTCAGGTCTGATATCTGATGGTGGTAAAGATGATCTTATCAGATTCTCCTGTGGTGTGAGGTGTGTTCAGACTGATCTTACCCTCCCTGATCTGCTCTGAGACGATCAATGTTCAATATACGTGGTCGTCCTCCATGTTTGTTTCCTCTGACGTGGTCAGATGTGGAGCTGTGAGTCCAGACTCTGGTTGTTGGAGGTGAATCTGTTAGTGTGTGGTGTGTTGGACGTCTCACGCTGTGACAATCTGACGTGATCCGTCCTCAGGTGTGTGCTGTCTCTCATGTTTTCAAAGATTTTAAAATCAGAGTCAGACTGAAGCCGGGATCAGACTATCACCTGGTCAGATCAGTCACAGAAACATGAGGTCCTGGAGGATGTGGATCAAACATCAGGTCCTCTGGACAAACAAGGAGGAGGAGGAGGAGGAGAGAGCAGCAGGAAGCTTCCAGAGTCTCTTTCCCATCAGTCCATCAGATCAATATCTGTGAACTCAGACTTCACCTGTGTCTGCAGACAAACACACAAACTCATCCAAAAACCTCCAGAGACCGACTCTGGTCTCCTGTTTACACAGGGAATCAGGTTTCAGCAGGAAATCTGAGAACATGTTTACATCCACCGCAGGTCGAGTTACGGAGATCTGACGCTCAGTTATGAGCCATCGTCAGGTCCTTGAATGCAACACAACAACTTCTTTCCTTCCTTTCCTTGTTTTATTGTCAGAGGTTGATGGTGAAGAGATGAGAAACGGCTCCTGTCACAGGTCAGAGGTCAGAGGTCAAGTGACAGACGCTGACTCCGTCTAACACAGAGCAGACTTCTCCTTTCACCATTGATAGAAATGACTCAGGAATCAAACCCGTGACCTGAGCCTTACAGACGCGTCAGCAGCAGCAGTGAGGTCACTTCCTGTCGCCGCCGCCGTTTCAAAGCTCTGAAGTCTGAAGTCGTTCTCATTCAGTCACAGTCTGATGAAAGCATGGACTCACTTCCTCCGTCAGTTATTTCTTCACATGACAAAGATCTAATTTTAGAGTTCACCTCTTTAAACGAGGTCAGACTCGTCGGAGCTGCACTGACTGACTGCAGCACTTTAAAGGAGCATTCTGCTGTTTTAGCAGCTTCATCGCTGACTAATCATCTGCAGCTTTTCACTGTGTTTTTCTGGATATTTGCTGAATAAGTCGAGAGACGGTGAATTAAAACACGAGTTTAAATCAGGTCGTTATTTCTCCTTCAGTCATTTCCTGTCAGATGATCAGCTGAGTTTCAGTTTTACAGGAAAACTCTGGTGTTTCTCTCTGCGATGGACAAATGACAACTTTTAAGTTGTGAAACTGAATCAAACAAACGACTGTCACAGAGAAAAGCAGGACTCCAGACAGACACGGTGCGACCTGTAAATATG
Organism: Lates calcarifer; assembly: GCF_001640805.2. Lineage (NCBI taxonomy): Eukaryota > Metazoa > Chordata > Actinopteri > Centropomidae > Lates > Lates calcarifer. Next base: position 155,622 of record NC_066848.1, on the reverse strand, counting down.
TCCCCTGTTGTCAGGTTGGGTCCAAGTCCCTTCACTGTACGAGTGTCTAATCACAGACACGTTGTGATAATCAGGATGTGTAGGAGAAACTTAACTCATCATCACCACAGGATTTATTTGTGCGCTCAGGTTCGACCTGCTGTAATCTGCAGACGCTTTAACGAGGATTAGAGCGGAGACGAGGAGTTAACCTGACAGGACGCACGCAGATTATTCAGAGGAGAAACAGGAAGTCTCTGACACTAACCTACGGTGAGAGACGAGGGTCAGAGAGAGTCTGAGGGACGACCCCGGCGGTCCGACTCACAGAGTTCAAGTGTTTGAAGTGAACTTCCTGCTGATCCTCTGAGCTCTGGTGCTGCCTTCAGGGACTCTGGACATTACTGACTGATCAACACTGATCCTCTGGTCCTTCATTCACCTGGACGATTCTCTGACACCTGAACACTGTCACAGACCAAACACACTCCCCAACGTCAGGGGCCTCTCCCAGCAGGCGGACAAACCCAGTCCACCACCAAGCCTGCTCAGAAACATCTGGAGGAAAAGACTCAGAGCCCCAGGTGTAGACCTGGACTCCTGATCTGATCCAGGACCTGTGGGATGATCCAGAACAAACCAGATCGTGTTTCCAGCTTATCTCACCTTTACGTCTAAAACCCGTCATGAACATGAGAAACGTCCAGAACCACCTCCTCTGTTCAAACTGCAGCTTCCAGTCTGACCAGCTCCTCAGTCTCAGTGGAACCAGTCAGACCAGTTACCTGCACTGAGATTCACTCACACTGAGGCTCAGAAAATATCTCCAATCTTTTTAAAGTTCCCATAAATTAGATTTACATTATCATGTTTATTACTTACTTTAAATGTGTTTTCATAACTTTTTCAGTTTCATTGTTTCATTCATATTTTGTACTTTTTTAATCTGATTCTTCTTGATGAATTATTCACCTGATCGTTTACATTTCCTGCTGCTGACACACTGAAATATGATGTTTCCGTTATTCTGTGGAGAAAAACGTTACATTAGTCTCATCAGTCGGTCCAGGTGCGGACACACCTGTCCCGGCTCTTACCTCCTGAACGGTTTCCCCATGTTCCGCTCCTCCGCCGGGCCCCGCCGGCCGCCGGCTGCGGGCCCCGCTGCTCCCCTGCCGGGACGCTGCTTCAGGTCCGGGTCGCTGTCCAGCAGAGTGCCGGTGGTCCCGCTGTCAGGCTCCGCAGTCAGCGAGTTATTCCGCTTTCGCATCACTGGAAACGTTAAAGGAAACGAGTGTTAACGACAGAAAAACCGACTCGACGACGAGCCGTTACCGCGGGCCTGTGAGCGGGGAGGAGGCCGTTATCCTGCCGGGTGATGGAGCGGTGAGAGCCGGTGAGGACGGAGCTGAATCCCCGCTGTGCCTCCAGCTGCTCGGCGCTCCGCACTGAGACCCGCAGAGAGCAGCTGATCCGCACCGAGCTGCCGCAGCCAATCACGGGGCAGAAACACGACCACGTGGTCTCACCGTGCTGCGTCCACGGCCTCTGGGGAGCGTCGGAGCAACGACAACCAAAACAAAACCGGTTTATGGAGATTACAAAAAAGAGCTCGAGCGTGCTGCATTCATATGCAGCTCGTAGAATTAACATCCACAACAGAGAGGTATGAAAACAGGCTGTGAATTCTCTGCCCGCTGTTTATAGGTGAAAATAACAGCAGCAGAAATTTAACACTGAGCAGCAGCAGAAAAAGTAAAGTATATAAAAGTATGAAATACACACACACACACACACACACACACACACGTGTACAACACAGTTAAACACAATGAGCATTTAAAACGTTTAAGATCATTTTAATTTTTACAGAATTTTGTGTTTCTTCTTCGTTCTCATTAATCACGTGATGACCCCTCAGATTTATCTGGTGACCCTTTGGAGGGGCCCAACCCACAGGTTGGGAACCAGTGGTGTAAACTATCTGTTACTGACAGTAAAATGCTGCTGAAGCATCAGTGACTCACTGATAATAATTTATCACATCAGTCACTTTTCTGTCAAAAAGTAACTTTAAATACCTGAAGTAAATGTAACGGATTACTCCTCTGTACTGGTGGGATTTTAAATCTGACCTTTAACTACTGCTAGAGTGTTTCTACAGTGTAGTACTGGTACTTCTACTTCAGTAATGACACTGAGTACTTCTTCATCACTGACCTGGGTACAGTTGTCGTCTGTATTTAACTAAAGCAGAGCTACAATTGACAGTTAGTTACTTTATTGATAATGATTTTAAACTGATTGATTGATCTAATTAAACACAAACTGCTTCACAGAGCCAAACGTGACGTTCAGTTTTAGACTAAAGCCAGTTTCCTGCTGAAATCAACCCCCAGACGTAAAAATGTACCATTTCAAACCTGACGAGAGCCACGTTTTCTTGTACGATTGTATTTTCCCGTGGAACTCGAATGCAGCATTAAAAGAAGCGACGAAGTTAGCAGCAAAGCTAATCAGCTAATAAGCTTCACCAAGAAGCGACGTAAACCAACTGTAGTATCCCACTTTTTATGACACGTTTATAAAATCGCACAGAGTCGGTAACTGAGCCCGCATCGGCCTCTGGTGGCTCTCTGCCGCCACTGGAAGCTGTCTGACGGGTTTATTTTTAGCCGGAGTGGCGCTGCTGGCTAACCGGAAATACACCGCCTGATAAAAGACGGTGACGGTCCAGAGATAAACAGCTCGTTTACGTTCATGTTTATGAATATAATTATAAAACACATCCTCACCTCTCAGTCTGCGGGAGATAAAGCGGCTTCACCGCATGTCTGGGTCAAAGTTAACTGTTAAAGTTGTTCGGCGGCGACGGGTCGTTTTTCAATCTGATGTTTGTCCCAAAGCGGCATCCGGAGAGTGACGTCGTCATGTCACGTGATGATAACACAGCTTTCCAGTTTACCCGCGAAACGGAGCAGTCCTCCTCTGTCAGAGTCCGGGGTTTTTAATGTCGGAATAAAGGTTTAATTTATCATTTTCTGCTTATTGTTTGTGTTTTACGGCCTCAGGATGTTTTGTGAGAAAGCCATCGAGTTAATCAGAGAACTTCACCGGATGAGCGACGGACAGCTGCCCGCTTTTAACGTGAGTAAGCCCCGGTTAACATCTGTAGTTCAGAGCCAAAGATCTCCGTTTAAAAATCTTACATTTCTAACTTCTGTTGCTTATTCACTGAGATTCACAGCTCTAAGAGGAAAATACCAATAAATATTTCTGTAATTTAGAAACTGTTTTACAGTTCGGCTTCGACCCAACACGTCAAACAACTTTATTACGACGAAACTGACGATTTTGGCTTCAATAGTCGTTTAGCAAAGATGCGACACGCACCTCAAAAATAGTAAAAAGTTAAAGGGCGGTCCGTACGACTCAGACATAATCTGTATTTAGTTTGGTTTGTTTGTGTAAATTCAGGCTTTCTGTCTCGTTTCCAGGAAGATGGACTGCGGCAGGTTCTGCAGGAGATGGAGGCTCTGTACGAACAGAACCAGAGTGATGTGTGAGACACATTTTACTGTTAATTAATATCAGTTAACGACAGTTCTTCAGTTTGGATTTCAGTTTTACTCTGGGTCAGTGCGGGTTTCTCTTTAGTTTACAGGTTTCTGTTTTTAAATGTGTTGTTATTCAGCTGTACCAGAGTTTCCTCAGTTATTTTCATCATTAACAGGAAAATAATAAAGAACACAGCTTTATGCTAGATGTGTTATTCAAATGCTTTTGTCAGTTTCCTGATTTATTATTTTAATTTTCAAGATGTTGATGGATCCCCTGTGTAAGAGTTAAAACCTAAAAACCACACAAGAGAAGATGATCCAGATGATCCAGGTGATCCAGGTGATCCAGGTGTGAGGTGAAGACTCGTGTGATCTCTCTCTGTGTTTCAGTAACGAGGCGAAGTCTGAGGGTCGAGCTGAGCTGATTCCCTCCATCAAACTGCGTCACTGCTGCCTGCTGAGGAACCAGCGCTGCGTCACCGCCTACCTGTAACCACCTGACACACACCCTCACACCTGTGCATCATGTGACCTGCAGATCAGAGAACCGTGTTTAAAGCTCTGCTCTTTCAGATACGACCGTCTGCTGAGGATCAGAGCTCTGCGGTGGGAGTACGGCAGCGTGCTGCCTCCTAACATCCGCTTCCACATGTGTGCAGAGGAGGTGAGTTAAAGTTAAACAGCTCCTGCTCCTGGTTCCTCCTCCTAATGAAAGACACCTCCCAGCTGCATTATGGGAAATGTAGGATCGTCTCCTCTGCTGCTCAGAATCTCTCAGAAGCTTCAGTTTGTGTGTGTGTGTGTGTGTGTGTGTGTGTGTGTTTCAGCTGCAGTGGTTCGGTCAGTATAAAAAGTCTCTGGCCTCCTTCATGCGCTCTCTGGGTGGAGAAGAAGGTCTGGACATCACTCAGGACATGAAGCCTCCAAAGAGTCTGTACATCGAGGTGAGGCGCTCTGGCTGCTTGACCTTTGACCTCTGGCTGTGGTCGGACCTCGGGGTGATGATGATTGTGTTTGTGTTTTCCAGGTGAGGTGTTTAAAGGATCACGGAGAGTTTGAGATCGACGACGGAACAGTGATTCTGCTGAAGAAGAACAGTCAGGTCAGAAACTCGACCTCAGTCCAGTGTCCAATCAATAACCAATCAATAACTGAAGGGAGGTCCTCACGTCAGCGTCCGTCTCTCTGTCCTCAGCACTTCCTGCCGCGGTGGAAATGTGAGCAGCTGATTCGTCAGGGCGTCCTGGAGCACGTCGTCTCCTGAGAGCGGAGGAGAGGACGGACTGACGCCCCCCACCCACACCCCCCCGCAGCCACTTCCTGTCTTCACGTTAACATCAGACTCATGATGAAAACAACAGACAGATTTTTACTCGTCAGTAGAGTCAGAACGTTCCCTTTCTCCAGGACGGAGCAGAGTGAGGATTAAAGACGGAAAAATAAAACATTTCTTTTTCTAAATGTTGGTCTCAGTTCAGTCTGTGAAGAAAAGGAATCCAGGCTTTACAGTGTTGGAGACAGAGTCTTATTTTCTGTGTCTCTGGGTGGAAACGACTGATAGAGACAGAGCTTTTTATTAAAGAGGAAGATCCTTTTAGTTTAACCACAGACATCTCTATATATCTCTACCAGACTCCATAGAGAAAAACATGGGATTTAACCAGGAGCTGCTGGAATACCACTGCCTCCATCTGTTAGTGTGTCTGTGTTACTGTGAGACTTTCACGTGGTGGAAGAAGTAATCAGATACTTTACTGCAAGTAAAAGTACCACACAGTAACACAGACACACTAACAGATGGAGGCAGTGGTATTCCAGCAGCTCCTGGTTAAATCCCTGTTTTTCTCTATGGAGTCTGGTAGAGATACATCAGCACAAACATGTAACTCTGGCTCTGGTGTTTTCATGTGAAGCAGCATTAACGCTCATCAGCCTCGATAGAAACGTCTTCACAAATCAACAGAATGAGATAAAAACAGATCATTTATTGTGGTTTTCATGGACATTATCAAACAGGAGGAGAACACACAGATCGTCTGTCTTTGGTCCACAGACAGGTGAGATTTGGTTTGTTGCACCTGAACAGGAAGGAGAGTAAATCAGAGTGGGAGGTCTCACTCTGAGGGAAAAACACAGACTGAAACAGAACCAGCAGCTGCCTGCAGACAGGAAGTCTCTTTATGACCGCCACAAAAATAAAAGTCTCAGTTTGACCTTAAAAATAACAATAAAAATATATAAAATAAACATCATAATCTAATAATACCCTCATGGCTGAAATACTTCAGAGTAGTGCGACCTGTTTATGTACAGGTGTGTGTGTGTGTGTGTGCTCAGACTGGTTTTCCTTCATCGAGAAACAAAAGTTCAGTTTCTGTGAAGCAGCTTCAGGAGGGAGGAGCGACCTCATCACAGGTGAGGACGCCGATGACTCATCCAACAGGCCACGCCCACAAGCTGCTGAACAACCTTCACCTGTGAGTCACCGACGTCGCACCTGGACGCAGCGTGAAGATTTACTGCAACAGTGTGAGAGACAGATTCAGATTTATCAGGAATAAAAAAAACAGTTACAAGAAAAGAGTCAAAAGTTTGAGAAAAAGTTTTATGAGAATAAAATTTAAATTTTATGAAAAATATTTGTTTCTGGTAAAAACAAAATTTTCTCTGAAAGAAGTTTAAAAAATCTATTCTTCATTTAACAAAAATCACAATATTTTAATAAATAAAGTCTTATTTAAGAATAGAGAAGAAAATAATCTGAAATATTGAGAAAAACACTAATGTTACAAGAAATAAAATTATAATTTTAGGGAAAAGGAATTTAAAAGAATTTAGACTTTTCAGAGAAAAGTAAAAATTTTACAGGAATAAATTCAGAATTTTAGTATTAACACAAACATTTATTCTGAAATATATTTTGAAATTAGTTTAAAGTCCAAATATCAGATGTGTTCAAAGATTTTAATCTTGAAATATTTTGGCTTTTTCTGATAAAAACTTTTTCTTATTATTTTTTTTCTTCTTCTTGTAACTGACTCTTTAATCTTTATTCCTGAAACCTCAGGTTGTTTTTGCGTCTCACTGACGTCAGTCGACTGAAACAGGTAAAAACTGATGTGTGTGTGTGTGTGTGTGTGTGTGTCACCTCTCTACAGCTAACAGTTTCCCTCTGCTTCCAGTCTTTGTAGCTAAGCTAGGCTAACCACAGCCTGCTAACTGCTGAAGCTGCTTCAGTGAATCTGATCTCAGAGCAGTGTTTCTCTACGTGGCGAGCGACGTCCAGGACGATCTCTCTGAGCAGCTTGTTGAGGGCGTTGATCTTCTCCTCCATCACCACGTTCTTCCTCTCGGCGTTTTTCTGCCGCTGCTCGGTGACCTGCAGAGCCTTCATCAGCTGAGAGTTCTCCACGTACAGGTCCTTCAGCAGCGCCGTCGACTTGGAGTTCTTCGCCAGCTGTGGACGAGACGCACAGAGACGTTACACTCACTGGTTCCTCTGATCAGGATCTGATGCTTCTCTGTGTCGTCTCACACACAGACTGATTCCTCGTGTGTAAACTGACAAAGACGATCCTGATTCTGAATATTGAGCTTTTATTTTGAAATATTCCTATTTTTCTGTCTTCACCGTCCAAATATTTTGACTTTGTTGTTGAAATATTAAAAGTTTTTCCTGTAAAAATGACAGCTTTTTATCCTTTATGCTAATATGACATCACCTGTTCTGCCAGGTGAGGACACTCGATCCCCACGGTGACTGACCTGGTCTTTGAGCTGCTGGACTTTCTCCTGCAGAACCATCCGGACCCCCTTCAGTTTGGTCTCCAGGTCCTCCACCCTCTGCTGCAGGGACGCCATCGCCTTCTCGTACTGCTCCTGAACGCAACACGTCACAAGCTTCGGTTAATGTTCAGTCCAGACCTCACAGTGACCTTTGACCTCTGACCCAGACTAACTGGTTCCAGTATTTCTCAGAATGGAGCCAAAAGCAGAAACTGCTCGTTGATGAGAGGTCAGAGGTCAGAGGTCAGAGGTGGATGGACCACAGCAGCAGAGGATCTGGCCCTGTTAGCATGTTGCTACCTGTTAGCTGTGCCCTGTGTGTGTTCACCTGTTTGATGCTGATCTGGGAGCAGCTCTGCTGGGCCTGGATCCTCAGCGTCTCCTCCAGCTGCTGACTCCTCCTCTGCTCCTCCTGCAGCCGAACCTGCAGCAGCTCCACCTGCTCCCTGGGCCCGTCGCCCGCCCGCTCCTGCAGCTCCTGCAGCTGCCGCAGGTGCTGCGCCTGCACCAGGCCGAGCGCCGTGTCGGCCCGCGCCGCCTGCACAGACCACAGAGGTTTAATGAGACGCCGCTCTGACCTCAGCTGTCGATCTGACTCCTCACAGAGTTCGGTTCTGACCTGGTCCTCGGCCTGCGTCCGCGCCGTCTCCAGCTCGCTCAGTTTGGTCTTCAGGTTCTGCTGCTCCTGGGTCAGTTTGTGGACCTGCAGACCCTGGACTTGCAGCTCTGACAGCTGAAAACCACATGAGTCCTGTTTACAGGCGCAGGAGAACACAGCTCAGCTATCAAACACAGATTCATTCTGGTACCTTGTTCTGGAGCTCCTGGTTCTGGACTCTCAGTCTGTGGGTCTCCTCCTGCAGAGTGATGGAGGCCTGCTCCTCCTGCTCCTCCTGGGCCCGACGCAGCTCCTCCTTCTCCCTCGTCAGCCTCCGGACGCTGGTCTCCAGCTCCTCCACCTGCACAGAGAGCCGAGGGTTCATCAGTGTGTGGCTGGAGACGCTGCAGAGTTCAGGGTCCTGGTTTCAGTCCTGACCTTGTCGTGAGCGTCCTGCAGCTTCCTCTGCAGCTCCGTCACTTCCTGGGCGTGGCCGAGTTTCTCCCGACTGACGGCGGCGAGCTGAGAGCGAAGCAGCTCGGCCTCGGACTCCAGAGAGAGAACAGACTGCTGCAGCTTCTCCACCTGCAGAGACGATCAGACGTCAGTGTGTGTGTGAGCAGATCCTCAGACTCTGTGATCTGCTTCGTGCTGTGACCTTGTCGTTCCGGGCCTCGGCCTCTCTCAGCAGTTTGGCCTTGTCCTCCTCCAACCACTGCTGCTTCAGAGTCACACTGCTGAGCTCTGCCTCCAGCTCCGACAGACGGCCCAGCTGAGATGTTAAAAATAATCAGTCCATCAGTGTCTCACACACACACACACACACACACACACACACACGCTCACAGCGTCTGTCTGTTATAATCCGAGCGTCACCTTGTCCTTGTAGCAGCTGAGCTCTGTCTCCAGCAGCTGTCTCTCCTGAGTCCAGGACGCCTGCAGCTGCTGCTTCTCTCTCTCCTGCTGCAGCGCTGCGTCCTGCAGCCGCCGCACCTGAAACACACCGTCAGCCAATCAGAGCGGAGGATGAAGGCACAGAGTCGAACCGTTATTACTCCTGTTAACACCTCTACTGTATTTGAAATCTGTTCTTTCTTTTTGTGACTGGACCTGAAACATGGGTTCAGTTTTAGACTGAAACAGGATCTCACACACTTTAAGACAAACACGTCTAAATCCATGTTAGATGTGACGTTTCAAAGATCCACTGTCGAGATATTTGAGTGTCTGTGAAACTTCGTCTTTAAAGAATCTTTTCTCTGCTTCTGAAGCGAAACAAACCCAGAGGGAGAGAAACACTGATCTCTGACTCTCACCGTAGCGCCCTCCTCCTCCTGCTCCTTGGAGACGGTCGCCAGGCGCTCCCGCAGCATCCGGACCGACTCCTGGTCTCCGCGGAGACGGGCGCTCAGCTCGGCGTTGTCGTTGCTCAGCTGCAGGTTCCTGCTGCTCAGATCCAGAACCTCCTCTCGATACTTAGAGTTCTGCAGAGGCAGGGAGAAGCAGCTTCAGAAACCGAGCGGTTTCTCCTCTCGTCAGACGTCACAGGACGAGTCCTCTTTGTTTCTCACCTCTCTGTGCAGCCTCTCCTCTTCCTCTCTCCTCCTCTCGTGCTCTCTCTCCATCTCCTCCAGTCTCCTCCTGACAGGAGCAGCAGGCCACAGAAATAAACGATATTTAGACTTTTTATCATTTCCAGAACCATCAAAGACCAAAGACCACCTGGATAAAGAGATCTTTAAATGTGTGGTCCAGGTCCTGTAAAACTCTCACCTCTTCTTGGCGACGTCGTCCTCCAGGTTCTGGACTTCCTGCTGCAGGACGTTCAGTCGCTCCTGAAGAGCTCCGTTCTCTGATCGAACCTCCTCCAGCTGAGTCCTGCACCCACACCAGAGTCAGAAACATACCAACAAACCTCAGCGGCTCCAGTAAACCCACTGATGATCAGGGACATGAGAGGTCACTGGTGACTAATGATCCCAGCACTGTGTGTTTAGATTCAGAAACTGACCACAGATCAGGTCGCTGAAGGCCTCATGTGCTTCAAACTGAGCCTGAAACTGAACAAACACTGTGAATTGCTCAACACTTCATGTTGAGGTTCAGAGACACAGAGTCAGAGAGAAATCATGTTGATCTGTGATATATCTGTGATATCTGTCATCCTGTGATAACAAGGATAAACTGATGATGATGTGTGTGTGACGCAGCTCAGAGAACAAACATGGTGGAAGGTTGAGTTGAAGCTGAGGAGGAGTTCATCACTAAACGAGGAGAATCTGGATCTGCAGAGTCTGGGTTTACATTTCAAACCTGGAGTTTCCAGAGCTGGAGCTGGTGTCGCCTGTTTGATGAGGGCTGAGTTTTATTTTTAGAGTGATGTTTGTGAGGCAGCTAAAACTTACAGCTGTTAACTGGTTCTATTTTCATTTCTATCATCAATAAAGAGCAGAGAGAGTGGAAGCTTGTTTTTACGCAGACGATGCTAAGATTTATGTTCTTATCCTGATCTTTATCTCCTAAAATGAAATGATTCATTATTGATCATCCACTGACACGATCTCCATCTTGATGATTATGTTTTAGGTCCATTTTCTAGAAACCTCTCTCTGTAGCTGTTAGTGTTTACAGTTTGTTTGAAGCAGACTGAGGCCTTAAACGTCTCTACAAGAAAAGGAATGTTCACTCGGCCGAATACGTCAGTGCAGAATTGAAGCGTTTTGTTTGGAAACAGAACAGAAACCACAGAGAGACGGTGATGACAGACAGGACAGACATGAGTTATTCACAGTGATGAACGTCTGTCATGCGTTTAGATGTTTGTCATTCGGTTAGAGATGAGGTGAAGAGTTAAAGCATTCCAGACAGAGCCAATCAGACTGCAGATTCAGCCTGCAGCAGTGCATTGTGGGCGATAAACTCATTCGGTTTCTACCTGTGGAGCAGAGTCTCGGTCAGATGATCGATGCGATTAGTCTTTAAAACACTCAGTGTATCAAGCAGAGCAGCGGGTGGAGGTTAGTCGTCATTCGGACCAGGTTTTGATTCTGAGTCGGTCTCATGCTCCACAAACCTGTGTGGACTGGCCGGGTCCATCACCTCCTCCAGAGCCAGGACCAGCTTCTCCAGCTCCATCAGCTGCTGCGTCATCTTCCTCTTCTCCTGCTCAAAGTCCTCCTCCGTCGTCCTCAGCTGGTTCTGGGAGTCCTGCAGGGCCCGCTGCAGCTGCTGGACCTGCTCTCTGACCCGGTCCAGTCTCTACGTCCTTGGTTTTCAGCTGAACCGTCAGCTGCTGGACGTCGCTGCAGTGCTTCTCACGGGACGACTTGGCTTGTCGTAGATCTGCCACCTCGGCCCGGAGCCGATCCACCTCGCTGGTTTTGGAGTTGAGCTGCCTCCTGAGGTCCAGGACCAGGTCTGCGGTCCCATTGAGCTGGGCGCTGAGGTCTCTGAGGTGGTCTCTGAGCGTGGTGATCTCCTCCTCCATCTCTACGATCTGGGTGGAGAGCTGGTCGGCCAGCCGGGTGTAGCTGCTGTTCTCTTGGCTCAGACGACAGACCTCCTCCTTCTCCTCATCCAGACTGGACTGGAGCTGCAAGGTCCTGGTCTGCTCCTGCTTCAGAGCCTCCTGCAGACTCTCCTCGGTGCTGCTCCTCCTCTCTAACTCCTCTGAGACTCCGTCCAGCTCCAGCTGCAGGTTGTCCACTGCCATCGCCTGGTCCTTCAGATCCTGGATCAGCCTGGCGCGGTCCGTCTTTAACGAGTCCAGTTCAGCAGTCAGTTTGGAGACACATTCGGTTTTGGTCCTCATGGCCTCCTGCAGGTTCTCCAGCTCAGACCTCAGGGCGCTCACAGTCTGGTCTCGGGCTCGGAGCTGAGCCTGCTGCTGGATGAAGGCGTTGGAGAGGCGGCTGCAGTTATCAGCCACCAGCTCCCGGTCCTGCTGGATGCTGTCGGACGCAGCCTGGACGTTTCCCAGCTCCTCCTTCAGCTGGATCACCTGGACCAGGAGCTGCTCCTCTCTGGCCTTCACCAGCTGCAGCTCCTCCTCCACCGAGCTCTTCTCTGAGGCCAGACGTTTACTCAGAAGCTCGTGAGACTCCAGGAAGGCGATGCTCTCCTCCAGCTGAGCACAGGCCTCCTCCAGCCTGGCCTCCAGCTCGGAGCACCGCCCGTGGGAGGCACTGAGATCGTCCTCTAACTGAGCGCAGCGCCCTCGGATCTCCTCCAAACTGGCCTCTGATTGGCCGATCTGCAGGTTGGAGCTCTGTATGACCTCCTTCAGCTGACGGACCGCCTCCGCTCGTGCTGCTCCTCCATCCTCCTCTTCTCTGAGGAGAGCTGGCTGCAGATCCTGGCCCGCTCCTCCCCGGCTCTCTCCTCGCTCCGCAGCTTCTCGTGCTCTGACAGGACGAGGCGCTTCTCCCAGAATCCTCTCTGCTCCTGCAGCAGCTGGCGCTCCTGGTGGAGCTGGTGGAGGAGGCGGCGCTGAGCCTCAGCGTGCTGCAGCTTCATCTGACAGAGCTGCTGCTCAGACTCCTCCCTGCTCAGTGTTAACAAGACACCAGGAGTTTGGGAGCAGCTCCGACCAAAACCCTCCACCTCAGGTACTGAACCTGTGGAGGCGGAGCCTGAGAGTCGTCATGTGAGTGGTCAGGATCCAGTCACACCTCGACCCATGTGATCATCCCGACGACTCACATGACGACTCTCAGGACCACAAACCTCTGCACCTCCACACATGATTACAGCGTCTATTTATTATTCTTACTTATTTATTTCCATGTTTTATCTGTTCATCACTTTTTCATTGTTTCCTTCTGTTTCTGTTTCATCAGTTCATTTTAACGTCAGAGGTTTAAATAAAGGTTGGATGAAGGTGGGACCTCGTACAGACTCAAAGATGGCGCCGCTCCTGTCTCAGATATTCTGGCTCCATTTTTGAACAGTGGGAGGACTCTGGAGACACGGCGGCCATCTTTAAATACACTCACTGATCTGGACTCCAGCCAGGATCCAAATAAGATGATTAATGTTTCACTGATGATTTGTGTCATAAAGAAGTTGGACTGAGCTGAACCCGGTCCTGGGTGTGCTGGGTATGAACAACAGCCTGTGATCAGATACTCACCTGACCAGCATCACCTCCTGGTCCATCTTCAGCTTCAGCTCGGCCTCCAGCTGATCCTTCTCCGCGCTCAGTCTCTGGACCAGGTTACTGATCTCTCGGGCAAAGTTCTGCTCCAGCTCCGCCCGCTCCCGCTGCACCCTGGGAAAAAGAGAAGACAAACAGGTTCTGGTTCAAAACCTGCAAACTTTTCAAGCCTTTCCAGGACAGTTCCTGTGCAGTTTCATCCTCCTCACCTGCGCTCCTGCTCGTTGCTCCACCCTCCTCCTCCTCCATGTTGGATCTGAGTCTGCAGTTTGTCCAGAGCCTCCTTCAGCTGCTTGACCTGCTGCTCCGCCTGAGCCTTCTGCTCCTCCAGCTCACTGATCTCCAGCTGACGAGGAAAAACACGATCCAACACTGGAAACATCGACCGACGGCACAAACCTCTGACACACATTCACCTGTTGTCGTGTTTTTACCTTGAAGGCCTGAGAGATGTCTTTACGCTCCACCTCCATGCTCTGCCTCATCAGCTCCACATTTCGCTCATAGTAGTTCACCTGAGGAGGAGGTTTCACTCTGACTTTACAATCCTAACTATTTAAAGCATCTCAGGTATTTTATGTTTATGGATAAATCTGTGTGTGTGTGTGTGTGTGTGTGTGTGTGTGTGATCTACTGCAGTACCTGTGTCTCCAGCTGGATGTGCAGCTGCTGCAGCTCCTGGTTGTGTTTCTGCTTCAGCTGCTCCAGAGCCAGTTCAGTCTGAATACTGACGGCAGGACCAGAGCCACTGTCCAGAGAGCACAGAGCTGAGGAGGGAGGAGGGGGAGGGTCAGTCTTTACCTACAGTTCACCTGTGTTTAAACCCAGACAGGGTTCAAACTCTCAGCCACACACTGAGGAACGAGCCGGGAGATTCAACCAACTCACAAAGAGACGAAGAAAAAAACAGAAGAAGAAGAAGGAGGAGGAGGAGGAGGAGGAGCTCTACTCTGAGGCAAGGAGCAGGTGCACTGACACCTGGCATCATAATCTAAAGTAAAGTAAAGCTCCTCTCTCTGTCAGACTGACTAACGAGGTCTCAGACCTGACCTCAGACCTCAGACCTGATCACAGACCTCAGACCTGACCTCAGACCTCAGACCTGATCACAGACCTCAGACCTGACCTCAGGCCGTCGTCCTCTGTCTCTCACCGGTTTTATCGTGCGGCTGCAGCTTCTTCCTGACCAGCGGAGACGAGCTGCGCTTCATGTCCGAGTCGTCTGCTCAGAGACAAACACAGTAAAACACAAACACTGAAGAGAAGAAGGCGACGAGGAAAAAAAACAGAGACTCACTGTGAGACATGACGAGACGGACCCACCACACACTGACAGAAACCTGCAGACTCACACTCACACCTGGAGGGAAGGAAGTGGGCGTGTCCACGTCTACCTAAACACACCAGACCTGATCTACAGGAGCTGGATCCAGTTTCTGCTCAGAGTTCAGGAAGACTCACATTTCCAAACAGTTCCCTGTGAACAGGTCTGATGGTGTATTTACAGTCAGTGCAGACTTCCTGTTCAGGTTTTCTAACATGAATCAATAACAGATCGTTTTATAGTGAACTGATCCACAGAGGAATCAGAGTTTAATCTTCACATTTCAGCCAATCAGCTCTCTGTCTTAAATCAGGTGAGGTGGCGCCACCTTCTGTCAGAATCAAGCTACTACACCTGTTTCTACCTGATGACTGAATATTGAGACATGAGAGAAGAACGTCATTGATTTAATGAATGAGAATTCCTCATAACAGAGATGATCAGCTGATCAATTCATCAGCAATTATTGATTAATTAATAATTCATCAAAAACTGTTTCTCATTTGTGATGATTTGATGCTTTTCTTTGTCATTTCTGAACATTTACAGATTTGAACTCTCAGCTGAGCAGAGAGTGTGTGTGTGTGTGTGTGTGTGTGTGTGTGTGTTACCAGAGTCGGACTCTGCGCTGGCTGAGCGTTGTTCGGTCCAGCTCAGCGCGGAGTCTCCTGCAGATCGTCTGGACTTCCTGTCGCTCCTCTGACTCTTCAGCAGCTCCAGCTCTGAGTTCAGCTCATCGTTTCTGTCCCGCAGCTCCTGAACACAACACACACACACACAGGGCTTCACACACACACTCCTGCACAAACCCTGAGCACAGAAACACAAACCAACACACTCCAAAACTGAACCCGGAGCAGGGAGCTCTGATTGGCTGTCAGAGCTGTCAATCAAACACAACAAACAACAACAGTCGTTGACAGGGTTTGAACTGTCAACGAGGAGGAGGAGGTTTTGAAAACATCAGGTGGTGATTACAGTGATCACCTGACCTCCAGGTATCAGCTGATACACGTGAGCTCAGGTGTTCTCACCTTGATTTTCTGTTGAACCAGCACGAGGCGTTCAGGTGCACAAAGATAAACAGACATTAGAACTTCACCTGTTCAGCTTCTTCTCTCTCTCTCTCTCTCTCTCTCTCTTCTTCTCTTTCTCTCTTCTCTTTTTTTTTTTTTTTTTTTTTTTTTTTTTTTTTTTTCTTTTTTTCTTTTTTCTTTTTTTTTCTTCTTCTCTTCTCTCTCTCTCTCTCTCTCTCTCTCTCTCTCTCACCCTGCATTGAAGTTCATACTCCTTGATGATTTCAGAGAATCGCTCCTCGTGACTCAGTCCAGCGCCAGCCGGGTCCAAACCACCAAACTGTCAATCAAACAAAACAACACACCTCATTGGTTCAAAGCAGCTGTTGGTCAATCGATCGATCAATCAGTCAATCAATGAAAGGTTTAGTTGAGAGTTCAGGTGAAGAATGAGACGTCGCCCACAGCAGCAGAGCAGGAATGAAATGAAGTCAGAGGAAACTGTCTTTAATAATTCATCAGCTTCAAGGAGACGAGTTACCATACACCATTCACACACACACACACACACACACACACACACACACACACACACACCTCTGCTCTGCTGAGGAATAATCTCTAATGTTCTCATCAGTCATTTTCTCTCTAAAGGTCTAAACTTCAGATGGTAACAAACAAACTCTGACTCTGAACTTTAGAAACCTGCTGTGTTTCTGAAGAGGAACTTTGACTTTACATGAGTAAAAGGAAACTGTTGATGTGTTGTTGTTGTTGTGTTGTTGTTGCGTTACCTTGTCGTGCAGCAGCTGGTCCAGGTCTCTCTGCAGTTTGTTCACTGAGCTCTCAGCTTCAGTCAGTTTCAGCTTCACAGCACTGAGCTCCTCCTCCAGACGACTGTTCTCCTGCAACAACACAACACACGACACTAGAAAGGATAAGTGTTTGGAATCAGTGCAGTAAACAATCTGAATCAGAAACATCTCTATATCTCTCTACCAGGGTCCATTGACAAAAACAGGGATTTAACCAGGAGCTGCTGGAATACCACTGCCTCCATCTGTTAGTGTGTCTGTGTTACTGTGAGACTTTCAGTGGTGGAAGAAGTAATCAGATACTTTACTGCAGTAAAAGTACCACACAGTAACACAGACACACTAACAGATGGAGGCAGTGGTATTCCAGCAGCTCCTGGTTAAATCCCTGTTTTTGTCAATGGACCCTGGTAGTGATAGATCACTGTGTTTGGTGTTTTCCCTCATCTGAAAACTTAAAGAGTATTTTCCCATATTAACACATTAACTGTCAGTCAGCTTTTCCTCGTCAGCACCTGTAGAGGCAGGTGAGTGATGCGTACAGACCTGTGCGGTGCTGCAGAGCTCCTCCTGCAGCTCGGCCTCCTGCGCTCTCAGCAGCTGCAGCTCCTCCTGCAGCGAGCCGCGCTCCCTCTCCGCCAGCTGCAGCAGCACCTCGCTCTCCTGCTCCGACTGACTGCGCAGAGCCGTCAGCCTATCACGGAAGTCCTGCTCCAGGTCCCTGCCAATCACAGAGCGGCTCGTCAACACAATATATCACAGCACAGGCTGCAGGGTCGGTGTCAGAGACACAGCTGAGCTTTCTGTTGGTGTATGAATCCACAGCTCTGACCTGATCCTGCTCTGGTTCAGCGTCTCCATGCTGGCGTGGCGGTCGTCCACCTCTCTGACCAGCTGCAGGTTCCTCTGGTCGGCCAGGTCCAGGTCTGCTTTCACCTTGTCACGCTCTCTGCAGGCCTGCTCCGCCACCACCCTGAACACACACACACACACACACACACACACACACACACACACACACACACAGAGTTAAGCTTCACTGAACACCAAGCTGAAAAGATTACTTCCTGTGACCAGAAACATCACTACCAGACTCCATTGACAAAAACAGGGATTTAACCAGGAGCTGCTGGAATACCACTGCCTCTATCTGTTAGTGTGTCTGTGTTACTGTGTGGTACTTTTACTGCAGTAAAGTATCTGATTACTTCTTCCACCACTGAAAGTCACACAGTAACACAGACACACTAACAGATGGAGGCAGTGGTATTCCAGCAGCTCCTGGTTAAATCCATGTTTTTGTCGATGGAGTCTGGTAGTGATATATAACCCGACCATGTTCATTAGTCTGTGTTGTTAATGATTGTGCTGGTGAACACAGTGTTGGTTTGAGAGAGTAAGAGCCACATGCTGTTTCAAATGAAGCAGAAACTACACCACCCACAGACTACACCCAAACACTGATGTGGTCAGAGCCTGAAACCAGCGTCTCTCTGCTGAGCTCTTGGTGACGTGTAACATCCAAACTCAGCTGACCACACGATGAGTCCTGCAGCTGATGAGGCTGCAGCTGCTGCTCTCCTCCAGCAGGGGGAGCTCTCCTCATTACAAATACAAAGTATGAGGACGCCCTCTGGTCTGTAGCTGTTTCTCTCTGGTTTGAAGTGGAGATAAATCAGCTCCTCACCTGCAGATCCTCTCTCACCTGTCTGGTAACCATGGTAACCAGGGTGAGACAGGAAAAGCCTCTTCCTAACTTTAGGAGAAGTGTTCGTCTGTCCTCACTCTGACTGTGATAGTCAGACATTTTGTTCCAGAGTCAGTGTTTCAGCTGGATGGTTAGCCTAGCTTAGCACAAAGACTGGAGGCGGGTGGAAAGTGTTAGCCTAGCTCTGTGACCTGACCCTGGATAAGCGAAGGAAGACGATGGACAGACAGATGGACGGAGCGTTGTGTTGAAAACCTACTGCAGGTGCTGGATCTCGTTCTTGTAGGAGATGAGCGCCGCCTGGTGGATGCCGTTCCCGCTGACCAGGAGCTCATTGTCCAGAGCCAGAGTCAGGTCTGCCAGACTGAGACGCTCCTCCAGAGGGAAGTCCAGAGTCTGAGAGAGAGACAACACCAGGTTTAGATCAGAGACAGACCTTCATCTCGGAGTTTATCTGATCACATCTCAGGCTCAGCTGAAAACAGTCTGGTTTCTCAGCTGCAGACTTTCTGTCTCTTTAAACTGTGAGACTGTTTCTGCAGCAGAGACACATTCCTCCTCAGTGATTATTAGAATTGGTTTGTAATGATTCAATTATGGCGTCGGATCTTTGTTCATTATGGTCTGTCAGTGACAGTATCAGACATTTTTCCAGTTTGTTATTGAAGCTGAAATTGGAGATGATCCAGTGAAGCCTCCGTCTGGTTCTGGGTCTTTATCAGCTGATGAACCTGACTCTGTTAACGAGGTTCTTCACAGCTGTGAACTAAATGCTGCTGTTTTAAATCATCCTGACCCCTGACGCTGACAAACAGTCGACCGCCTGTGACGTCTACATCCTGAAGTGAATCAGAGAAAGTTGATGTCTGAGCTGTTAAACTGGTAAAATGAATCTGTGACGTCTCAGGTTAAAACCACTTACTTCATTTTACAACTTCAGTTTTTCAGGTTTTAGTGACGTAAACTTTGACATTAACTGCTTCCATTTTAATAAATACACATAAATATAATACATTTACAGCTGAAGAAGCTACTGAGGGTGATCTGAGGAGGGAGCCTTGGACAGACTGAGCAAACAGTATCACTCACAGTTATCCTCAGTCAGAGGCTGAGTTTCATTTCATTTTCAGGAATAATCTACAGTCAAACAAAAACAACTAAAGCTTTAAACAGAAGACATTTAGAAGAAGCCAAAGCTCAGAGATTATAATCAAATTAAAGATGATTACTACACTGGAACCTTAGAGCAGTCAATCAATAAAAGAGGCTGAAGTCATGCCTGAGTGAACCTCCTCCTCCTCCTCCTCCTCCTCCTGACTCTGAATCTTGTTAGTCGTGTGAGGAGGCTGAGACAGACAGACTGAGGATCTGTGTGGTTCTCTCAGGAATGTGTCAGAGAGCTGAGGTTGTGTTCAGCCTCCAGAGCCAGAGGAATGAGGAGGAGCTGCCTGTGGGGAAACCCCTGAACCTCACAGCAGAAAACCACCGTCCTGACGAGGTGGTTTGGCTGAAAACTCACTGGGAGATAAAGACAGAGTTTGGTTTGTCGTGGAAATCACAAAGAGCAGGAGGAAACCAGAGAGGACGAGAGGAGAGTTCCTCCTGCTACTGAAGGAAACGGAGTTTTCCTCTGCAGCTTCACTCTCAAACCAAAGCTCAGACAGAGGGTCAGACTGGAAAACACAGAGTGTATGTGCCGCTCTGCATGACTCCAGCCACAGGTCTGACTAAAGGGACGAGTCCTGGTCCTGGTCTGTACTGACCTGCAGGATGTCCTGGCTGTTCTTGATGCCCTCCTCGGTCCAGAGGGCGACGACCCGCTCGGGGCTGGTGCATCCTGATCCGTCGTCCAGCCGGCTGAGGACTCTCTGACCCACTGTGGCCGTCAGCAGGGAGGGCGAGGTGGAACGAGCCGAGCGCTCCTCTAACACCGACTGAGACTGCATGGAGGACCGGAGACCAGAGCCAGAGGTTAGTAGGTGAAGCTGTGTGTGTGTGGTGTGTGGTGTGTGTGTGTGTGTGTCCTCTCAGGGTTCTACAGAAACAGATTCCACAGCGTTTAATAAAGGCTCCTGTGTGTGATGTCTAATCTGGATTAGCCTACTTCCACTCAGACCCAGGAGGACTGGAGACAACATCCAGACCCAGCAGGTCAGAGCAGAGAACTGTTCACCTGTGTGTAGCAGTACGTCCCGGCGTAGGCCTCCGTCCTGTCTGTCCTCACCCACGTTAACAGACCACAGCCTGACATCAGACCTGAGGTGCAGTACATGCTGGCTGCTACCTGTCTGACTGACTGAGGAGCTACCTGTTCACCTGCAGCACCTGCAGGAGCAGGGACTCTCAGCTGCAGCACAGCCTCCTGATTGGAGCTCTGATTGTGGGAGGAAAGCTGATGCTGCGTTCAGGAGCGCCTCAGGAACTCAGAGTCTCAGCTGTGGTTCAGTTTTACTGAGCAGGACTGTGAGTCTTGTTACTTATATTTATGGATGTAACAATATCAAAACCTCACGATATGATAACACCTCGATAACAAGACCACGATACAATGTCTACTGCAATATCTTTAAAAAAGCAAAAGAGGATTTGAACAATGAGTAAAGAATTAATCTTAAAGTCAGATATTCGTCGTATTCCCCAGTGTCTGCGTGTAGTTCTACACTTAGCTTCACTTAGCTTCAGTTAGCTTCAGTTAGCTTCAGTTAGTTTTCAGTCTCTTCCTGTTACCATCAGCAGGTTCAGTCAGTGTAAATGCATCAACTACACTCTGTGTATGTGTATGTGTGTGTGTGTGTGGTGTGTGTGTGTGTGTGTGTGTGTTACCCTGTGTGGCGCCCTCTGCAGGTCAGCAGGTCGTATGGGGGTGGAGCAGGAGACGGGGACGGAGCCACAGAGAACCTTCTGGAAATCCCTGATGCTGACTCTGCCATCCAGGTCGGGGTCCAGCTTTCTGAGCAGCAGGTCCAGCTCCTGCAGGTCAGAGGTCAAAGGTCAAAACAACGAGCGCAGACACACTGTTCGACTGAATCCAAATCATCACACTCGTGGGGGGAAGTCTACGACCGCTGAGGTCTGTGCAAAGTCCACATGGAGCCTCAAGAGGACTTCCTGTTTGGGACTGAACCAGACTTCACCCTAATCCACGGTGATGTGGATCTGAACTAGAGCTGAGACCGAGACCACAACCACGGCGCGTTCAGGATCTCGTATCGTGGTTCAGGAAGATGGAGCTGTGATCTGCTGTGTAGACCTGAACATTCAGAACCTGAGGTCTGTGATGAAGGTGACACATCAACAATGTGAATCTGTCAGGGCTTTGAACTGTAACAGACGTTAAAGTACTGCTTCATGTCTGCGTCTCTTTCTCCAACGCTCTGACTCTGATCTTAAACCAGAGGGAGGTTTTAGTCGTCAGAGGTCTGGATCTTCAGGGATCAGAGAAACGTCCTGAGTCCATCAAAGATCCTCACATTTAACATCAAACTGTTTGATTCTGTTTGTGTGGAGAGGAGGAGACCTCTGAGGATCCAGCTCCTGAACCATCCACACTGAAGGAACCTGAACCAGTAACAGGCTGAGCTAACGTTAGCAGCTACATCCAACCACCAACTTTGACCCAGAAACATGAAGAGAATCAGACCCAGGTTCAAAAACACAGGAGTTACCTCTGTACTGAGCTGTGTCAGCCCCAGGTGATCACAAACTGCTGTCAGGACATGGCCTCCTCCTCCTCCTCCTCCTCCTCCTCCGACGATGCCCAGCTGCACCTCCTCCTGCTGAGGAGCTGCAGAGCACAGACACACTCAGTCACAGCGACGTAGAGTTCAGCTCAGCTCAGTTTAAAGGAACAGTCCGACATTTTGGGAAAGGGTGTGGTGGGAGTTAGATCGATTCTACAGCCTGCTGACTGTTAGCTTAGCTTAGCATAAAGGAGGCTCTAGAGGTTCTGAGAGGAACCTGCTGACAGAAACTGTCACAGGTCACCACAGGTTAGACCTTCATTATTAAACAGTAGAGAGTACCTTTAGACTGAAAGTTCTTCTGACTTCCTGCCTCCTCATCAGACTTCAGGCTCTGCAGAGAAAACATGGAGAACACACTGTTATCACGGAGTGTTTTTCTGTGTGAACCAGCCCGTTAAACCAGTCTGAACAAACAGCACAGAGAGTTATGAAAGAGCGTGACGAGAGGATGCTGGGAGAAAAGTATGGACGTGTGTGTGTGTGTGTGTGTGTCTGCAGCAATGCCAACAGACCAAACAGTGATCAGAAGGAATTCCTGAGCGGTCATTACTTCTGCTAGACTGAACATATTGTGTGTGTGTGTGTGTGTGTGTGTGTGTGTGTGTTCAGTGTATAGACCCCGGCTGTCACGCTAAAGAGCTTAGCATGTTGAACTGTGGGAAACTGAACCTTAGCTGCTTCAGTTTCATTCTGTTCATCTTATTTCTAAAAACCGAGGATCTGCTCGATCTGCAGAGTGTCTCTGTAGAGCTCCGGGCGTCATGTGACCAGCGTGAGTTCACTTCACACTTTAAATCTGAGGAGACTGAACGATGTTTTACAACACCTGACAGGTGGAACTGCCTCTGCTGTGAGCAGACAATGTTCCAGAGCTGCAGCTTCCACACATCTACAACCTGATCAACTCTCCCTCGTCCAACGTGTTCGCTCTGTGAACTCCACGACACACACGTCCAAAACAGCTTTAATGAGCTGTTAGAATCATAATAAAAGCAGTAAAATAAACCAGATATTAAAGTTAGGAAGCACCTGAAGTGAAGCGATCACTACAGAAACAGAATGCTGATGCTGCACAACTTCCTGCTGATGGTCTTCATCAGCACAGGAGGAAGCAGAGACAGTAAAGGCCTTTTCACACTGATTAACAATCACAGTGTCAGAGTCTCTGGGTCAAAGGATCCTGGTAGCTGATCCTCTGCCTCATTCACAAACAGAGCTGAGGTGGAACTTCATTCATCACATTCTGCGTTCACGTCGCGCTGTTTGTGAAAAAGCCTTCAATCAAACAGAGTCATCTGATTCTGTCCAGTGTTCTGCTGGGAAACCTCAGGAACACAAGCAGCCCACTCTGCCCCCTGCAGGAAGACCAACCCACTACACCACCAAGCCTCAGAAACATCAGGAGGAACACGACAAAAGGTCCAAGGTGTAGACCTGGACTCCCCAGATCCTGGTCTGATCCAGGACCTGACTAATATCATGTAGGTCTCCCTCGTGTCTGTAAACGCTGCGTCCTCCTGTCTGACTGTAGACGAGCAGAACATCGCAGCTCTGTCACACTCACACTCACAGTGTAGCTGTTGTGTAGTTGCTGTGTGTGGTCAGTGATGTAAGAAAAGGAGGTTAAAGCTGCTGTGAAAAATTCAGCAGCAGCCAATGAATTATTAACTCATCAGTGTTACTGCGGTTAGCTGCAGCAGCACAGTTAGCCTACATCTGTCACACTGTGTTTACCAGTGGAGGACACACACACACACACACACACACACACACACACACACACACACACACACACACACACACTTCAAAAGGGATCCTTGTAGTTTAACCAGAAACATCTCTATATATCAACACCAGACTCCATTAACAAAAACAGGGATTTAACCAGGAGCTGCTGGAATACCACTGCCTCCATCTGTTAGTGTGTCTGTGTTACTGTGTGGTACTTTTACTGCAGGAAAGTATCTGATTACTTCTTCCACCACTGGAAGTCCCACAGTAACACAGACACACTAACAGATGGAGGCAGTGGTATTCCAGCAGCTCCTGGTTAAATCCATGTTTTTGTCAGTGGAGTCTGGTGGTACTAGTGATGAACCAGGACAGGTGAGAGATGATGATGATGAATAATAACAGTTTACAGAGGAGACATGATGTCAGCCTCTACATTAGTCAAACCAGTTACACAATATCTTCAATATTTAACACTGATGTTTGACAGTTTTTGGACTCAGCATCTGGACCAGGAGAGACTCAGAGGAAACAGGGTTTTCATCTGTCGTGACTCGAGCTCGAGCTCTCAGTCTGACCCCATCCTGTCATTCATCCATTCATCCATTCATCCATTCATCCATTCATCCATTCATCCATCAGCAGGAGCAGCATCAGGACATTTCAGATCAGTTCAGACTGATGCTGCACACACACACTGCGCTCTTTAAAGCCTTTATGTAACTATGCTGCAAATGTGAAGTATTTATAAGAGATTTCAGCTGCTGGAGCTGAAAGACGACCGGCCGAGAGACACCCACACACACAGAGAGAGAGAGAGACAGTATTTAATCTGAGCTGAGCCCAGTTACATAAAAACTCTTCAATGTTTCATACAGAGAGAAAAGAGGAGTGAGTCTGATGTAACAACACAAACACTCCTCTGTCTGTCTCTACTGTCTGTCTCTACTGTCTCTGTCTCTACTGTCTCAGCTGTGTCTCCAGTGCAGGTGCAGGTCTGACCTCTCAGTCATATCAGTTCATGTAATGTAGGTGAGTTTTCCTTCAGGCTGTGGATCAGTCTCCATTTTAACTCTTTGAGGTTGAAGACTTCATGTTACTCCACGTTCACAGAGAGCAGAGAATTTAAACTCAGGATGTGCAACTCTTTACTGACCGAGGATCAAAAACTAATAATCACAGAAACACAACAGAACCAGGACAATCATCACTGCAGCTGATCTGGATTCTAAAACTATTATTATCATTACATCAGCTAACGAGGTGTTTCACTTAGTCAGCAGTTTGTAAAGGTATTTCCTGTCTGGGAGCTGGTCCAGTCCAGCTCTTTAATCAGTTTCCTGAACCATCTTTGTTGGTACCAACATGTTCTTCAGAGCGTCTGCTGCCTGCCTGACTGGCTGTTATCACGTCAATGCTGCCGTGTGATTGGTTGTTAGAATGAAATTCCCTGAGCTTATCGTCTTAATCGACCCCAGACTGAGGTCATTTTATCTCCCGGCCCCACAATCACTCATTCATACTGATGTAAATATGATACAGTGACATCAGACGTCAGCTGATGAAGAGGACGATGAAGAGGAGGCTGAGTTTAACGCAGCAACGACAAAGTGAAGCCAGACGCTCAGAAAGAGAACGGCGTCCTGACCTTTAGAAAAATCAGCACAAAAAGCAGCGGAGACGTTTCTTTTCCCCAAAAACAAAAGTGAAAACTGTCCCAGAGAAAGAATCATCTCTGATCTGCAGCCAAACCAGCACAGAGCCTCTGCCAGCAGCCACATTCCTCACAATCCCACTTCCTGAAAAACCTCCAACGCCCCCGAAACCACCAAACCTCCCCCGACTCCCCCCCCCCCCCCCCCACTTCAGGTATTCACCGACTCAGCTGCAGAATCACAGCACGTCTGGATATTTGAGACGAACCTCGCCCAGCCGGCACCCACACACACAATGACCTCCATTCAGACTGAGAGTGTGTGCGAGTATAAACACACAGCTTCATCATCATCATCTCTCAGAGCCTCACAGTCAGCCAGAATAAACCCTGAGTCCATCAGCCAGCAGTAATAACAAGGTCAAAGGTCAGAGGTCACAGGAGGTTTAATCGTTGTGTGAAAGATTTTTGTTGGAGAGCTGACAGGAAGTGATGTTCTGGTCACATGACACCACAGAGCGCTGCAGGACTGATCCTAAAACCAGGAAGTAAGTTAGCATGTTAGCTAACTTCAGGGTTGGACTACAGAAATACATCATCACTGCAGGACTTTATTTCCCACAAGCCCTCAGGCCATCGCAACTTTTAGGAAACCCCATGAAACTCACAGGGGCTCAGAGGAACAGGAGGACTGTAATCAGACTCACCTCGACGCTCTCCAGAGACGTGGACCGCCTCAGTTTGGCCCTGCGGACGCCGGCAGGCGACGAGTCCGTGGCCTCGGTTCTGGACGGCGGTGAGTCCTCGGAGTCGCAGGTCAGCGCGGCGTCAGGTTCACTGTCAGGACGAGAGCGCCGGCCGTAACGCTTCGCTCCCTTCACGAACTTCGGCTTCACCTCCTCTGGAACAACTGCAGAGACGGAGGGAGAGGCTGAAGGCAGAGACGGAGGGAGAGGCTGAAGACGGAGACGGACGGAGAGAGGCTGAAGGCAGAGACGGAGGGAGAGGCTGAAGGCAGAGACGGAGGGAGAGGCTGAAGGTAGAGACAGAGGGAGAGGCTGAAGGTAGAGACAGAGGGAGAGGCTGAAGGCAGAGACTGAAGACAGAGACAGAGGGAGAGGCTGAAGGCAGAGACTGAAGACAGAGACAGAGGGAGAGGCTGAAGGCAGAGACGGAGGGAGAGGCTGAAGGCGGAGACGGAGGGAGAGGCTGAAGACGGAGACAGAGGGAGAGGCTGAAGACGGAGACAGAGGGAGGGGCTGAAGACGGAGACGGAGGGAGAGGCTGAAGACGGAGACGGAGGGAGAGGCTGAAGGTAGAGACGGAGGGAGAGAGGCTGAAGGTAGAGACGGAGGGAGAGAGGCTGAAGGTAGAGACGGAGGGAGAGGCTGAAGACGGAGACGGAGGGAGAGGCTGAAGGCAGCGAGCAGCAGACGGTTGAATGTAGGTCAGTGAAGCTGCAGAGTCACTGTGGACTCGCTGCAGAGACTCAGAGCCAGAAACAAGAAGCAAATTAAAGACTGGAGCCAAGATCTGTCACACAAGAATCCTCTGCTGCAGGACCAGGACTTTAAACAGACTGAGACCAGCTCAGAGCTCAGAGCTCCTCCCTCCTTCATTTCAACCTGCACACACTTCATTTATTGACTTAAATCATGTGAACGGAGGCTCCACAGACTCTGACTGTTCTTCACCAGGACAAACTGAACTCCACCAGTTTAAGCTGATTTCTTTCCTTCGTGTTGATGGAAACCAACCAGAAGTGTAAGGTGAAAGGTCAAAGGTTAATGAAATCATCAGTTGCCATGACAGTGGTGTGTTACAGTAAATCTGTCCTCTGTTACCTTCTTGTCTCAGAGGGTTTTATTCTGTTTGTTGTTGTTTCATCTATGATTTCAAATCAATATTTCACTGATAATTGATCGTATTTCAAACCTTCATGTCTCCAGTAAAAGTCATCAGTCACTGACTGAGCCGTGTCCAGGAGTGAAAGATCTGAATGAAAGTGAAGGTGTGAGTCGGACTGATGGGATCAATCAAAGTGATCAGACCTGACAGAGCAGCAGCTTATCTTCCTGCTTCTCTGAGCCTGTGACTGTTATCAATACAAACACCACACTGATCAATACTGATCAATACTGATCAGTCACACATTGATCAAAACTTCTGTCCTACTGTTTCTGAAAATATTTCCTCATGTCTCCCCTGAGCCAGGAGCTGCAGCCCCTCCCCTCCCCGTCACTTACCTGGCTCCAGGTAACTGCTGTCGTCCTCTGACGTGCTGAAGTCCAGAGAGCGAGACAGGACGGCCACGAAGCCTTCTTTAAACTCCTCGAAGTTCACCTGCAGGACAGAGACACACACTTACTGCACTGAAACTCACAGGACCAGGTAGTTTAATGATGGCGAGAAGGAGCGCGGGATCATGGGAGTTGTTGTTTTCAGCATTAAAAACTAACTACATTTAATTTGTAGTAGGGCTGTGATATGACCACAGAGGACCTGTTCTTTAATTCATATAAGCTGTGATGGCCGTGGTCTCCTCCTCCAGGTTCAACTCTGTCCTGACCTTTGACCTCTGAGCTTTATTTTGTTCCTCACATCGTAAACTCTGTCCACACTCTCTGACCTGGTTCCTGTGGAGGAGGTAGAGGAGGTTCTGGTCTGTGTGACCAAACCACATCTCACAGAGTCAGCTCCTCCTTCAGGAACCAGCTCCTGGTTCAGGAACCAGGTCCTGGTTCAGCTCCTCAGAGGTCTGCTCCTCTCCAGACAAACAGACCTGATCATTAAAACCAGTAGAAACAGTTGGTGTTTCTGTTTGTTCAGCTTGTTTCTCTGAGAACTGACGACTGAAACTCACCTGCTTTAAGATTAGAGATAAAACGAAGGCTGAGTGATGAAATGATAATTAGCACAGACTCATGTTTCCTTGATAGAAACCCTGCAGGATCAGGAGAGAGAGCGAGATACAGAGACAATGACGACAGAAACTGCTGACAGAAGCGTTAAGGTGGACAGACAGAGTTCATCAGTCACCCTGCCGTAGGTGCGTTCTCCCAGCAGCGTGTCGAGCAGCAGCGGCAGGTGAGCGTCCAGCTGCAGTTTGTGGCAGAGCGCCGTCAGCTCCTCTCTGTCCAGGAAGCCCGTGGCCGTCGTGTCGCAGCTGTCGAACTCTGCCTTCAGCTGAGCGACGTAGTGGCTGTGCTCCGCCTCCTCCATCCAATCATCACGCTGCAACACCAACACCTGGAGGACGACAGGAGAGGAGGGAACAAACTGGAAGGTGAGCCTGGAACACTCTACTCACTAATAAACCACATCATTCTTTTACAGCAGCTCTGCCTCTGACTGAACTCAACCTTCAGGTTTGTATATGATCCAGTTCACATTTCCCATGAACTCCTCCAGGCTCTGAGCTGCCACTGATTAGAGATGTGTGGTCAGTGAGTGCTGGTGTTTTCCTTCCTGAGCTCCAGCTGAAATGATGTGCACTTTCTGGGAGCTGTAAATAAAGTGTGTCCACCCTCCTCCCTGGAGGACAGAGAACCTGAACACCATGTTTGAGATGGTTGGAATAGTTTGTTATCAGACGGAGCTCAGAGGGAGTTAGTCTGAACACTGACAGTGACCCCTCCTCCTGTCTCTCTTATATAATCAGTAATCTGTCTTATCTCTGCTTCATCATCATCATCAGCTGTCAACACACTGATCCACATCCTCAACGTCTTCACACAGAAACACTGTTTTACCAAAATAAAAGCTGACTGACTCAGACAGAAACTCAACCTTTATCAGTTATTAATAAAAAACTGAAGAAAAAACTCAGCTTCAGTTTCTAATTTTCAATCCTGTCTGTCCCAGTATTGATCCTGTGTAATCACTTTCTAACTCTGTACTGAACAGACAGTAATCTGATCTTTAACTCCTGTGTTTATCGTGTTGTGTCTCGTGCTGCTCTTCATGTGTGTCTGTGTGAACAGCTGTGAGTCTTTGCATCTTTTCATGTTCCTGATGTTTTTCTTTCTAAACAAACTCATTCTGCTTCCTGTTTACCTCTGTGATCACGTCCTGTCTCCTTACAGCGCTGATATGTGATTTACATCCCTTTGATTCTTTCTGATCGTGTTCATCCTCATCTTTCCTTCTTTAATTAACGTTTCAGAATAAAACGAACAGAGCTGTCTCTCTGTCTGTCTGTCTGTCTGTCTGTCTGTCTCTCTCTCTGTCTGTCTGTCTGTCTCTCTCTCTGTCTCTCTGTCTGTAACTTCACGGCGCCAGTTCGCGGTAACGTTACACCGATGAAGACCGATAACCTCTCGGGTCTGTCCGGAGAGTCTCGCGAGCTGATGAAGCTTCACCATGGGAACGGAGCCGCGGGGACAATAGGCTCGCGGCTCCACCGACTCATAAACCGACCACAACACTCAAACGTTACCGAGAGACACCTTTGAAAAGTCAGTCCTGCTCTGACTCTACCGGAACCGTCAGCCTGTCCGGTAACTTCAACAACTTCACGTTAGTTCCGTTAGTTAGTTCTTACCGCGGGAAAAGTCCTCCTCCTCCTCCCCCTCCTCCCTCCGCTCCTCTCCGGTAAAACTTCACGTTTCCTCCATGAAGAAGCTCCCGCAGCTCCGGACAGTCCGCCGTTAAATCACCGACACGTACCGAGAGTAACGGAGCAGGCTGGCACCGACTGACCGACCAACCCCCGCGTGAGACTACTGTTTATATACGAGAGCACACTTCCGGTCAGATGTTTCACAATAAAAGCATATTGATTATTTTATGGTTTCAAATCTACTGATCACAGGAGCTGAGTTTATTTCTGTAATTTTACTGTTTGATTAAATTAGAGCTTAAACTGTTAAGACAGACATGTTTACTTTAGTTGGTTGTGTTGAGTTTAAATTCAGGTGCTGAAGAAAAAACTGCTTCATATAAAAAAATCCATTCATGGTTCATTTCCATTTTTAGTTTGTTTCTCTTTGTTGTTGTTTGTTTAAACACATAAATCAGTCTGTGCTTACAACTGGAAATGAGATTTTATCAACGAAGAAACTAAAACAATCAAATAAACAAACAACAAATTACGACAGAAAACATTCTTCCTTCATGTTGAGTTACAGTTTTATCTGGATTCTGACGTTAATGTTCTGTTCTCTGACACAACTCGTCCTCATCTTTACTTTGAATAAATATTATGCTTTATAAGCAACAGTAATAATAATGAAGGTGAATTATGAAGAGTGAATTGTAAAAGGTGAACATTTGTTGGGTTTTTATTTTGAATGAATAAAAACATAATTTCCGGTCTGAGACTGCGTCACTTCTGCGTCTTGACGATTCTCTGAGCGGAGTCAGAATAAATGATGGAGCACTTTGACGCTGAGCCGCTGGAGGGCGCTGACACACCGACACACAGAGACACAGAGGTGTGTGTCCGCAGGTGAGTCTCTCCTGTCGCAGGAGGTCACACTGCTGATTACTTCTTCCACCACTGAAAGTCTCACAGTAACACAGACACACTAACAGATGGAGGCAGTGGTATTCCAGCAGCTCCTGGTTAAATCCCTGTTTTTCTCTATGGAGTCTGGTAGAGATATATAGAGATGTTTCTGGTTAAACTGAAAGGATCTGACTCTTTAATATTAAACTCTCCTATCCATAATGCTGTCACACACAAGTGATATTCTAAAGCTTGATTTTTTTAAGCAAAAAAAAACAGTTACCTCAGACTTATATATTTCCTACAGCACCTGAAGGCAGCACCGGGGGCTGCCCCGCCCCCTCCTGTTCAGCTGGGCGGAGCTGAGCTGTGATTGGTGGAGAGTTGGTGTCGTCAGAGGGCGCCCAGAGGAGGAAACCTCAGCTGGAAATAAGGAACAGTGATTCAGGATTCTGATCTACGGGACCGGACCGTCAGACAGGTGGGTCTACCTGAGTCCACAGGTGAGTTCACGTCTTGTCTGTTGTTAGGGAACCTGTGAGTCTGTGTGGAGCAGCGGGACGCGCTCAGGAATCACTTCAGGATCCTGCTTCATGCCGCAGGTCTGAAACTTCCTCCTGACTTCCACAGCCGTTTCTGGGAGTAACGAAGTAACGGAGTAATCCGGTCAGGTCCAGAGAGTCCGGTCAGCTGATCCACAGGAAAACACAGGTCAACATGTCAGGAGGAAGATAAAACCAGAAGTCTTTAAAGGAGACGACAGTTTTCCTGCGGTGAACTTATACAACTGCATTATGAAATACTTACATAAGTTATACAGTGAAAATACTTCGTTACAGTTACAAGTACAGAAGTACTTTCAGCAGAGTGGTCGAGCTGAGGATAAAGTTTTCATGATGCAGGTTCTTTTCAGAATCAAAGCTGTTTTATCTGTTAATATACCGTGTGTGTGTGTGTGTGTGTGTGTGTGTGTGTGTGTGTGTGTGCAGAGATGGGGGGTCACGTGTCCTCGGCCTCAGTGGAGGGGGTCCATGTGGTGGTGGTGGGCGGTGGGTTCGGAGGAATCGCTGCCGCTCAGCAGCTGAAGTCTCTGGGACTGAGCTTCACTCTGATTGACCTGAGAGACGCTTTTCATCACAACGTGGCAGCGCTGAGGGCGTCAGTGCAGCCAGGTAACACCTGGAACACCTGGAACACCTGTTAACACCTGTTCACTAACACCTGGAACACCTGGAACACCTGTTAACACCTGTTCACTAACACCTGGAACACCTGGAACACCTGTTAACACCTGTTCACTAACACCTGCAACACCTGGAACACCTGTTAACACCTGTTCACTAACACCTGGATCACCTGAACACCTGTTAACACCTGTTCACTAACACCTGGAACACCTGTTCACTAACACCTGGAACACCTGGATCACCTGAACACCTGGAACACCTGTCCACTAACACCTGGATCACCTGAACACTTGTTAACACCTGTTCACTAACACCTGGAACACCTGTCCACTAACACCTGGAACACCTGTCCACTAACACCTGGATCACCTGAACACCTGTTAACACCTGTTCACTAACACCTGGAACACCTGGATCACCTGAACACCTGTTAACACCTGTCCACTAACACCTGGCAGTGTTGTCTGTGTGCAGTGTGTGTGACCTTTGACCCTGTGTCCCGCAGGCTTCGCTCAGAGGACCTTCATCCCGTACGCTGAGACGTTTGGAGACAGTTTTGTTCAGGGTCGAGTCGAACGAGTCGACACCGACAGACAGACGGTCGTCCTGCAGGGAGGGAGGGTGAGGACCGGGGGGGGAGACACACTGTCTGTGAGGAGGGGGGAGTAAAGGAACATTACAACATTTAGTGCTAAGCTAGGCTAACAGTTTCCCCCTGCTTCCAGTCTTTGTGCTAAGCTAGGCTAACAGATTGGTGCAGTGTTATATCAGACTGAAGCAGGAGCTGGTTTACCTGTCGATCTACATTCCTGCAGTGATCGTGAACTTTGTGTAGTGACAGAGTGAGATCGGATCAGGAGCTGCAGACGTGTCAGTGTCACGTGTTCATGTGATGGTTGAGCAGGTTGTACCTCTGCTGCAGGAGATCCAGTTCTCCCACCTCATCCTGTGCACCGGGACCGACGGGCCGTTCCCCGGGAAGTTCAACACGATGGCGTCGTATCAGACCGCCGTCCAGACGTACGAGGACTTCATCAAACAGGTACGATAACGGGACGGATTCAGGACGGGGTTGAAGATGGTCAGTCCACATCTTCAGCTGTGTGTGTGTGTGTGTGTGTGTGTGTGTGCAGGTCCAGGCTGCAGACTCAGTCTTGGTTGTGGGAGGAGGGTCGACCGGTGTGGAGATGGCTGCCGAGATCAAGACGGAGTATCCAGACAAGAAGGTGACGAAAACAGACCTCTGATCAGATCTGACTGTCACCCTGACCTCTGACCTCTGACCTCTGACCTCCCAGTGTTCACCCACAGTCTGCCATGAAGAGAAAATGCTACTTAAAGGGCTGTCACACTGTTTTTGTAGCTGTGCTGCTCAGACCAGACTCCACTGACAGAAACAGAGTTTGATTGTTTGTGTCAGATCCTCCTCAGTGACTTCATCCTGTTTCCTCGTGTTCAGGTGGTTCTGGTTCACTCCAGGGTCGGACTGGCCGACACCGAGCTGCTGCCCAGCGTCCGACAGCAGGTCAAGGAGGTCCTGCTGGAGAAGGGGGTGGAGCTGCTGCTGGGTACGTACACCTGCTGACGGGGTGTTTGGTTCGGTCCAGACCAGGTTCTGTTGAGGTTTCATGAACCTGCTGCCGTGTGTTTCAGGACAGAAAGTGTCCAACCTGTCTGAGCTGCAGCTGAACGTCACCCAGAAGAACATGGAGGTCAGCACCGACAAAGGAGAGACGCTGACCACAGACCTGATCATCTGCTGCACCGGACTCAAGGTCAACTCTGCAGCCTACGCCTCCAGCCTCTGTGAGCGCACACAGCACCCACATCAACAGCTGGTTCAGAAAAACCTGATTCTTTGATAAAAACCTGAAGGTTAAAGAAAGGGAGAGATGAACTACAATTCCCAGGGTGCACTTCAGCAAGAAAAACAACCACAAACAGACAGAGTTTAAAATGTGTTGGCGTGAAGCAGCTGAACCCTGAGTGCAGTTCAACGTTCTGGCCTCTAGAGGGCAGCTCCAGCTTTATATACTGATCTGATGCTCCCAGTGATTGGCTGTCTGTCCTGTCAATCACAGACTCTCAGCCAATAGAAAAATACTTTGATTTTATTGGTTAACAGAAACGTTGCAGCTGCTTCATGTGATGTTTTAATGTTCGATGGTTCAGGTGGGAGATTAACGAGCCCACCTGAACGTCAGGTCATCAGTGAAACCTCAGAGGTCAAAGGTCAAGTTAAGTCTGGTACAGGAAGTGGTCATCAGCTGTGTTTGTCCTGACAGCCGGCAGTCTGGCCGAGGGCGGAGCTCTGAAGGTGAACCAGCACCTGCAGGTTGACGGTTTCTCCAACATCTACGCCGTGGGCGACTGCGCCGACGTCAAAGAGCCCAAGATGGCGTACCACGCCGGGCTGCACGCCGCTGTCGCCGTGAGCAACATCTGGAACAGTCTGAACGGGAAGGAGCTGACGACCTACCAGACAGGTACACACACACACACCTGGCTGCAGGTTAGTTACCTGACGGAGCTGCAGGTTGCCGGTTGACTGATGCTGTTGCTGGTTGCTAGGTAACGTCACCATGTTGCTGGCGATGGGCCGAGATGACGGCGTCGGGCAGTTTAACGGGTTCAAGCTGCCGCGTTTCCTCGTCGCTCTGGGAAAGAGTCGAGATCTGCTGCTGTGGAAGAGCTGGAGGGAGATGAAGCAAACACAACCCTGACACACACACACACACACACACACACTGATACACACAACCCTGACACACACACACACTGATACACACAACCCTGACACACACACACACACACTGATACACACAGAGACACTGACACACACACACACACACACACACTGATACACACAACCCTGACACACACACACACTGATACACACAACCCTGACACACACACACACACACTGATACACACAGAGACACTGACACACACACACACACACACACACTGACACACACACCACACACACTGATACACACAACCCTGACACACACACACACACACACACTGATACACACAACCCTGACACACACACACACACACACACACTGATACACACAACCCTGACACACACACACACACACACTGATACACACAACCCTGACACACACACACACACACACTGATACACACAACCCTGACACACACACACACACACACACACACACACACTGATACACACACACACTGATACACACAGAGACACTGACACACACACACACACACACACACACACACACTGATACACACAACCCTGACACACACACACACACACACACTGATACACACAACCCTGACACACACACACACACACTGATACACACAACCCTGACACACACACACACACACACACACACACTGATACACACACACACTGATACACACAGAGACACTGACACACACACACACACACACACACACACACACACACACTGATACACACAGAGACACTGACACACACACACACACACACACACACACACACACACACACACACTGATACACACACACACTGATACACACAGAGACACTGACACACACACACACCACACACACACACACACTGATACACACAACCCTGACACACACACACACACACACACTGATACACACAACCCTGACACACACACACACACACTGATACACACAACCCTGACACACACACACACACACACACACACACTGATACACACACACACTGATACACACAGAGACACTGACACACACACACACACACACACACACACACACACACTGATACACACAGAGACACTGACACACACACACACACACACACACACACACACACTGATACACACACACTCAATAATCTTCACGTCTCATTTTAGTGAAAAACGTTTATTAAACTTTTTCAAACAATAAATTAAACACTGGAATCTGACGGTTTTTCGTCGTCTTTTCAAACTGATTCAGAGAAACAGAAACTTCCTGATTCGTCCGTCGACTCGTTCACACGTTTAAAACAGGAAAATAAACTGAACAGTGATGAATGTTCACCAGGTGTTTTCCAGGGTTCAAATAAACTGAGGTGATGAAGTGAAATGAGACGTGTCCAGCTGCCGATCAGGAGCCATCATCCATCAAATAAATACAAATACAAATCAATAAATACAGAGGTGAAGGTCAACGTTTCAGTTCAACAATAAAAACATCAGGATGAAAAAACCTCTGACTGACGTTCAGGGAAACATCTGGATTCAGCTGATCAGGTGAGGTGATCTGCTGCTGATTCATCAGATTAGAAATCACCTGATCAGTTTGTGTTTGTACAGGATCAATAACCGATCGATCAATGAGCTGAAATCCCCTCCCAACACTCGACATGTTTGTGAACCTCAGTGAGAATCTGTGCACAACAACAACAACAACAACAACAACAACAGTGTCAGACACCCGGTGACATTAAAACCTGCTGAGCTCCTCCTGATTGGCTCCTGTCTCACCTGAGCAGGGAGGGAGGAGGAGGGAGGAGGAGGGAGGAGGAACCAGTCCAACCAGTCTGAGGAGGTCGGGAGTGTCTGGTTTCATCAGCCTGCAGGAATGTGACGGGCGTGTTGGTGGGTGTGATGAACACGAGGACGGGCGGAGACAAAGATAAACCTGCTTTACATGTGAACACACCTGAACACACCTGAACACACCTGAACACACCTGAACACACCTGAGCTATCACTTCCTGTTGGACTGAAGAATCAAATCATTTCAGACTAGTTTAGGTTTTAATCAGTGTTGAGGATCAAGGACGGAGTGAGTTCATGTTGCAGTGTGTTAGAAACAGGAAGACACCTGTACCACCTGTACCACCTGTACCACCTGTACCTAACACCTGCTGTGAAGCTCTGAGCCTCAGTCAGAGGAGTTTCCATACTGGACTCTGAGAAACATCAGATTAAGTTTGTGTGTGTTTGTCAGTCGTGGACAGAGACCAGACTCTGCTCCTCGTCCTCGTCTACTCGGTCTTGTGGGCCTTGGCGTCGGCTGCGTGGCGCCGCAGGTACGTCTGGTAGAAGAAGTTGGAGAAGAGCAGCAGGTAGCTGAGGTACATGAGCGCGGCCCAGGTGATGTTGTCGAGGCGGGAGGGGCAGTCTCCCTGCTGCATCCAGCCGTACACCAGCCCGCTCACCGTCAGCCCCATGGCCATCTGAGCGATCTGAGCGCTGGTGATGAGCACGGCGAAGGGGCGCGGCACGCGCACGCCGCCCGCTCGCGCCGCGTAGTAACTGTACATGAGCGCGTGCACGGCGTAGTTCATGGTCATGAACCAGCCGCCGCCGGCCACCATGTCTTTGTAGGAGTACCAGGAGTAGAGCAGCACGGTGATGTGGTGGTACCAGTGCAGGAAGAGCAGCTTCTGCTTCCTGAGCACGATGAACGCCGTGTCACCTGCAGGACACACACAGGGACAGGTGAGTACAGGTGAAGGTTCAGGTTTTTACCCATCTGCCCCTGAAAACAACAACACCTGACTGAGTTTCATCTGATCCAAGATACCGTGATAACCAGTGTGAGAGCCGCACAGTGATTTAAACTGTCATCAGAAACATGTGACACGTCTGAGTCACATGACCCAACACTGAGGGATGATGGTTATTTCTGAACCTGGTTCATGGTTGTTGGTGAAAATAACTGATAAAGTGACGACATCATGGATTTGATTCCTACGGAGAGATTTTAATCTCAACCAGACTCCATTGACAAAAACAGGGATTTTACTGATCAGAACATTAGAGCTGCTGAGACACTGCTGCCTCTGTCTGCTAGTTACTGTGTGGTACTTTTACTTCAGTAAAGTATCTGATTACTTCCTCCACCACTGAAAGTCACACAGTGACACAGACACACTAACAGATGGAGGCAGTGGTATTCCAGCAGCTCCTGGTTAAATCCCTGTTTTTGTCAGTGGAGTCTGGTAGTGACTGCCCTGCTCTTCAGCCACATGTGGGGAAATAAAGGAAGTTCTTCTTTCACTTGTCAACATGTTTTATGCGTCACTGACAGATTTTCCAGGCGCTGATGTTTTCTTCTGCCAGAACAACAACACTTCATGTCATCACTGTGATATTCAACACACTGTCTGAGTCTGAGTCTGAGTCTGAGGGAACTGACCGAGCTCTGGAGCTTTGCTGAGGACGAAGGCGTAGGCCCAGAACTTGCTGACCGGTCCGCTGTAGAAGCTCTGATCACAGATGGAGCGTCTGAAGCCGCTGCTGCTCAGGATGTGGAGCATGTAGGAGCCGGTCCGAACCGCACCGATGATACTGGAACCACAAAACCACAGGAGGAAACCAGTCAGACCACAGACACACAGAGAGGAGCCGTCGACCAATCAGACGTCTGTTCACAGAAACTCTACTGAAGCTCCTGAAGGTGACTGACAGTGATTAGAGTCACTGTGACTGATCTGCTGACCAGAGGAGGTCAGAGGTCAGAGGTCAGGCTGTACAGACTGTGTTTACACCTCAGACCTGTTGTTACTCTGACCAGGTGAGTCAGGATCAGTCTGAGCAGGTAACTGTTGTCCTCGCTGACTGACGGCTCCGCATTGTTCTCAGGAGACGACAGAAAAACAAACACACCTGGTCACACACACACACACACACACCTGAGCTGTAATTACCCTCCCCTGTCTGATTGGACGGCTGGTTACCATGGAGACAGTGTGTTGTCAGTACATGTGAACCTTTATTCAATATGGCAGGGAGCAGAATATAGCTGGTTGCCATGGAGACTGAGGCAGTTAAAGTTTGTTTCTGTTGGGAGGAGGAGGCAACACTGTCTCCATGGAAACCACAGTTAGAGTCTCCGTGGTTTTTAACGTCCGTCGCTCCATCACACAAACATTTACAGTCACTTCAGATGACAGACAGACAGGTGAGCGTTACCTGACAGGTGAGCGTTACCTGAAGAGAGCGAGGCTGAGCGACCAGAGGACGAGCGGCCGCCGCAGGTTCATCTTGGGCCGAGGCTTCATGTAGTGCTGACCTCCAAACACCAGGGCGGCGTACAGAGCGCTGAACACAAACGACTTACTCCTGCAGGGATAAAAACAGTGACTGATGGAACAGTGATGAGGTCATCACAGAGGAGGATCGTGGGTAATACAGAGCTGCAGAGGCAAAGTCACTTCATGTTGCTTTAATGTTCTCAGTGAACATGTTGTTGTGTTCTCAGGTTTAGAGACAGTGACTCATTATCTCAGGTCAGATCATCTGTGAGACTTTCAGTGTTAGAAGAAGTAATCAGATACTTTACTGCAGTAAAAGTACCACACAGTAACACAGACACACTAACAGATGGAGGCAGTGGTATTCCAGCAGCTCCTGGTTAAATCCCTGTTTTTCTCTATGGAGTCTGGTACAGTGACGTTTCTGGTTTCACACTCACAGATTTTCTCTGTAACATTAATGAATTCACGGATTGTATCGTCACACTTTGACAGAGAAACGTCATCAGCAGGTGAAATATTTCTGAGCCGCATATTTTAATATTTCATCACCGGTGGAGTTCAGGTGCGGGCGGGGCTCTTACCTGAACGACCAGATCTGAACTAAAATACCGCACATACAGGTGTGACATCACCACACCTGTATGTGCAGTGACTCACCTGAGGTACACCTGTACCTGTTTCTCACATTCCTTTCAGCTCGTTGTAATCCCGAGAGTACGTCACGTCAGTTTGTCCTGAATCTGTGCTCCGCTCTGAGGCGTCACCAAACCCCATTCAGAAATCACCACGTTTTAACATTTCCATCTGATCTGTGTTCACACATGAGCAGTCACTGATTTTTCTTTGTCGGTGACATGAGCTGTTCTGTTCGGCTCAGATAAAACAACAAACCTCTTCATTCCGACGAACCCAGGAGGTCTTTGAAGGGATCGTCAGTTTTTTAGTATCGAGCAGACCGGTTAAGATGGAGGTATGCTGAGCTGAGAGCTGTTTGATGGACTGCATTAAAGCCGAAACTAAGCCCGGGGCCGTAACGTCCTGAATCCGCCCTCACACACTTTAAACCATAAATACCTGCTCAGACCAGAGAGGAATCAAAAACCGGTTAAATTTACAGCCGAGTTCGGCTCTGGAGGACCTGAGAACAGCGGCGGTTCAGCTACAGGTTGAGATAAAGAGTATGAACTGTTCGCTCACCAGTTCGCCTGCATCCACCGAATCGCTCCTCTGTCGTCGAAGCGTCGCTCGAAGCTGAACTCGGACAGCGGGAGGTGAAAGTCCGTCTCATTCAGCTGCAGCATGTTTCTCCTCAGCGGCTTCAACCTGATGTGATGAGCTGAGTCTGAGGATCCTCCTGCGGTCTGAGCTCTCACCTGTTCCCGTGCCAAATAAAGCTTGGGGTGAGGGGGCGGAGCCTCAGAGACTCACCTGTCGGCCGCTGCTGTGGGAGGAGCTTCCTGTTCATTCAGAAACACCTCCTGAAACTGTGAGAGCTTCAGATCAGCTGGACACCTGAGCTGCGTCATCCAGGTGAAAACATTACACTGTAAAAAATAATTATTTTACAACCACTGAATTCAATATAAGTTTAATGAATGAATTCAGATCAATCTCCTGAGCTGCCGACTTCACTTTGATGTGCTGTCATTTATTAATTCATTAATTTCTAACTTTAAAAAACTGGTTCAGCTTCATCTTTTTTATTATTATATAATTATTAAAACTGAGCACAGAACAGTTCAAAATCCTTTTCATTAGAAAAAGAAGCTGAAACAACTCATTTTAAAGAGTCTTTAAACACACGCCTTTATTCTAACAAGTCTTAGATGAGTCTGAATCCAGAGGTCAGAGGTCAGAGAGTCCTGAAACTGAAGCAGCAGACGCCCAGTTTCATGTCTGTGTTTCTGTGTGAGACTG
This sequence comes from Lates calcarifer, assembly GCF_001640805.2. NCBI lineage: Eukaryota > Metazoa > Chordata > Actinopteri > Centropomidae > Lates > Lates calcarifer. The sequence goes on along the minus strand of NC_066848.1, from coordinate 115,012 downwards.
AAGCAGCTGCAGTTTCAGGCTGAAACACCTGAACTGAACCTCACACAAACTCACAGCTTTAATTTACAGTTTTTAAATCAACAGGAACTCTGAACGTCTCACAGACTCCACACAGATGTTTGATCAGGACAGGTGTGAACCACAGCAGGTGAACTGCTCTGTTCACTCAGCTGCATGTGAGTCAGAGACCAGCGTCCTCCTCGATCTCCTCCAGCTCCTCCACGTCCAAACTCAGCTACACACACACACACACACACACAGAGGACAGTGAGTGTTATCAGTGTGTTTTGTGTCGACTTCCTGGTTCCTGTCAGAGGAGAGAGATTACAACTTCCTGTTCACCTGGAGACACATGACAAAGCTGTGAGGTCAATCAATCAATCAGTCAATCAATCAATCAGTCAGTCGTCAATGTGAAGGATTGACTCTGCCTCAGAGAAAGCAGCTGACCGAGCACAGAGAGATGAGAATGTGATAAACTGATGAACAGACACTCTGATGGAGGCAGTGCTGCTCCAGCAGCTCCTCTTAAATCCCTGGTTTTGTCAATGGAGTCTGGTGCTGATTTATAGAGGTTTCTGCTTAAACTCTGCTGTAAAGTCGATTTATTCCACCACAGCTGTTTCCATCACCAATACATTTATTTTCTCTGATAATTGATTCATTGATCAGTGAAAATGCCTCAACGTGTTTAAATGTCTGAAACAGCAAATATTCACTGTTTGATCAGAACTGTTTCCATAATGACAGTGAACGTCTCATGAGCTCAACACACTGAGATTCTGTCCTGATGACATCACAGTGACACCTGTGGACAGGTGTGTTGTTACCTGGTAGATGGCTTCATCGCAGGCTGATCATGGTGTTCTGCAGGGCCCACGTAGAACTCCAGGGACAGATGATAAACCCTCAAACAGGTCAGAGGTCAGTTCACTGCAGTCACACCTCAGACCACGTCAGGTAAGAACAGGTAACAGAGGACAGGTAACAGGTGTGGTTTTGTCTCCACAGACAAACAGCAGCTGCAACAGGAAGTTTTATTGTGAAAATAAAGATGAGACGTTCAGGACCCGACAAAAAAAAACCTCCTTCAGACACAAACCAGTGAATATTTCCAGTTTTAAATGCGACCTCTCTGTGTTTAAACATTCTATGGTTTTCATTCTCTCTTTGACTCTGTAGCTTTAATTATTATCATTTAATCTGCAGCTACACATTCTCCTCCAAACTGCATTTCCCAGCATCCCCTCAGTCCCTTTAGACAACGCACCATCAGCCTGATGTTCTACAGTTAGTCACCTGCTCATTCAGACACCAGCTGTCTGAACGTCCTGAAGTTACTGCTCTGTTCTTAAAGCTGCATTTCCAACTCACACTCACACTTAAAGCTCGCGGCCTTGGTTATTTTAAAGATGAAATATTCTTTAAGATATTTTAAGGCTTTTTAAGGCTGTCGGGATCAGATGATCTGTTTTCTGTATCTTTACAGAGTCAGGACTTACTGTTGTAAACGGGGAGAGAGAAGTTTTCAAAGTTATTTTTGCTGAAATAAAGAAACAGTGGGAGGTCAGACTTATGCCGAATTTATGTTTGTGTTTATGTGTTTTTTCAGCGGAATTCAGCCGGAAACCAGACTGTGTCTGCGGCTCCTGCTGCTCCCACCTTCGGGTCTTTCTCGTAGTAGTACAGCTGGGTTCGGATCCACCAGGTGGTCCCGGACGGTGTGGGCCAGGGTAAGTAGTAGTCCCGGGGCGTCGCTACGTTCCGGTCCTTCACCAGGATGAAGGTGTCGGTTAAAACTGCGCTTGATCTCTGCTCCTGCTCGGTCAGCGGCGCCGCCATGTTTCCACTAAATCCACCGGCAGAAGGAGCTGAACCCGCGCAGCGTGCGGAACACCTGGCAGGTAGAGCAGGAAGACAACACGCAGCCACGCCCACTCAGCGGACTCTGACAGCTGGGAAGAGGCGGGGCCTGGTGGGGCGGGGGCGGGGCATCTGTGGAAGAAGAGAGGTCTCACTCTGACTCTGCTTCTGAATCCCACCGCTCCTGAAGAGACAGGAACTACAAACAGAATAAAAACTAAGATGGCGATATAATTTCATTATACCACATTAACGTCACTAAAGCTAATTAATAATAAATCAGTAATGGTTATAATAACATGTAAATCACTCTGTGATGGGTCCTTCAGCTGAGTCAGTAGTTTTACTTTAGAGTATATTTCAATGTCAGTGCTTTTAGATACAGGACATTAACTTGTAGCAGAGTACTTCTACTCTGGTACTCTGAGTACTTTTACCCTGTAGTACTTGTACTTTTACTGCAGTAAAGTGTGTGTTCTTAAATCTCCACAGAGTGACTCATCTTCTCCTCAACTCATCTTTGACTCTCTGCGTCTTGACGTCACGCTCCGGGCGTCAGATAATTCTATTCGTATTTCCGGGTTTCAGAATAAAACGCCTCCAGTTAAAAAAGTTTTGGTGTCGTTGCGGGTTCCTCGTGAAGTTCGAGGTGTGTTTGACGTCAGGTGAGTCAGACCGCTTCCTGCTGCTTCAGGTAACTTTCACCTGGTGTTTGAAGCTTCCTGTGTGCGGTGAAACCCGCGCTCTGACTCCACTTCTTCAGTTTTGTGTTGAAGTTTAAACTGTTTGTGTCTGTAGCTTCTGTCTGAGTGAACCCGGGTCCGCCTTCAGCAGGTCCAGACCAGCAGGTAAGGACTCCGTCTGAACCGGTTTACGTGTCGTTGTGGTGTGGCTCCACTGGTCTGACTGGGAGACTCCAGCTGCTTCGTTTCGTTTGTTTTAAGCAGAAAATCAGATCAGAGGAGAAACTGGATCTGAGCTGAGGACCGGAACATGGAGGGTCACTACTACAAAATAAAAGCCCGGTGTAGTCCCAGACGTGTTTAGCCTGTTAGCCTGTGTTAGCTGGAGGATCAGAGTCAGGTCTCAGTAAAACAGTGAGAGTCCAGAATCCTCTCCACTTCCTGTCACACCTGCACAAACACCTGCGTGGAACATTCACAGGAACATGGACGGATTCAGAGGAAACGGGGCCGTGGGCACAGACTGATTAAATAGGACCCCCCCCCCCCACCCACACACACACACACACACACACACACACACACACACACACGTGTCACATGATCTACTTTCACTGATCCTGTGTCAGACAAACAAAATACAGAAACAAATATAAACCAGAATAAAAACTATTACAGAGACTGAAAACTAACTCTAAAGTAACGAGTGTATATTCAATAGAAATCTGTTAATATGTCACATACAGCAGTACATTACTAAAGTAACTGTAATGTAACTGTCCCCTCAGTCATGATGGAGGACGCCATGTTTGTAGTTGTTATGAGTTAAAATCCAGAGGTTGTAATTTCCAGTTTTCTGATGTGTCATGAACGCAGCACACACACAGCTCCCTGAACACTCATGATCTACACTGTGTCGATCAGGATATTGATCATTGACAGTGAATCGCTGGATGCAGCTGAGTTCACTGTCTTCAGCCTGTGTCTCAGTCTGACCTGCGCTGATCCTGTGTTTTCTGTCCATGTTTTTCAGGGAGGATGTCCACCACGTCTCAGAAGCACCGGGACTTTGTCGGGGAGCCGATGGGAGATAAATCGGTGACGGCTCTGTCGGGGATCGGAGAGATTCTGGGGAAGAAGCTGGAGGAGCAGGGCTTCGATAAGGTGGAGAAAACACTCTGCAGTCTAACACTTCCTGAGTGGCGCCCCCCAGAGGCCGCAGTCTTAGATCGTGTTGACCTGATCTCTCTGCTCCTGTGTCTTCAGGCCTATGTGGTTCTGGGTCAGTTCCTGCTGCTGAAGAAAGACACGGAGATGTTCACCGAGTGGCTCAGAGACGCCAGCGGGGCGAACTCCCGTCAGGCCGGATCCTGTGCTCAGTGCCTGAGGGAGTGGTGCGACGCCTTCCTCTGAGACCCCGCCTCCTCCAATCCTGTCCCTCCTCAGCACGCTCACTTCCTGTTTCACTTCCTGTTTCTGCGTCTGTTGTTCAGCCTCCTGCAGGTTCACCTGGACAGTGATGATGTCACACTGACCTGACAGGTGTTGGTTTACCTGTTAAACCAGCTCGTTTCATTGGAGAAAGTTTAATAAAAGTTTGTCTGAAAGAAGCTGAGTTTCTGTTTGACTCCTGGCTGAGTGGAAACAGTCTGACAGTTTGAGAATCAGCTGAGTTCTTCAGATCCATCTTCTTTAGAAACACGAGACACAAAAAACTCAAACCTGAAACGTTTCAGCAGCTGAAGTTTAAAACAAAGTGTTTCTGTGAGAACAAATTCAATCAGATGTGAAATCAAAACTTTATTTTTATCATCATTTTATCACCAACATCAGTGAAGAAGCTCAGAAAGTAAATGACCGTGTCTCTGATCTCCTCAGTAAAACCTATTACTGCAGAAACAACCTTTACAGACAGACAGACAGACAGACAGACAGACAGGTCTGAGGATGTTACAGCTAAATACCAAAAACCTTTTCTTTTACTCATCGTAGCTGTGTCTGTAAATCTAATGTTCCCTCCAGATCTCACTGATCCTCCATCTACAGTTCTCTGCTCTGAAGCTTCAGTGTTTTCACTTTGGATAAAAGCGTCTGTTAAATGAGTGAATATAACATGCGGCTATAAAAACACCAAAGATGAAGTGAAGTGACTGGTTCAGTCTGTGTCTCCATCACAGACTTAAACAGCTGAAACATAAGATCAGAAAGTTCATTTAAAAACATTATTGTCCATGAAGAGAGTAAATGATCATTAAAGGATTAAATCAATGACACATCATAATGAACAGATGAATATAGTTAAAGTCTGTCTCACAACACACACACTCCTTAACATCAACATACCAACAGATAAAACCTGAGACTCTGCTGAAGCTGCAGCATCCAGACACACTGATGCTGCTCTGTCAGATCCAGAGGAACACACAGGGATGATGGTGGACTGGACTCTGTGTCTGACAGTGGAGCTGTTCTCAGATCAGTTCAGACTGCTTCTTCTGATTCCTCTGTCAGTCACTGCTGGATGAAGCTCTCCTCTCCACTCTACCTCCCAGTAACATGGTCCAGTCAGAGCCTCTCTACACACAAGCTGCTGCTGCTGCTGCTTCAACATCTGGATCATCAGGACTCAGCTCATCACCACCTCCACCTGCAGAGAGAGAGAGACAGAGCAGAGAGGAGGTGGATCAGTGTTTACAGAGACTCTCTTCATCAGCTTCTGGCTGATCTGATTGGCTGACTGTTCTCTGTCTTTCTGTCCAATCCTGAAGCCTGTCACCATTCTCCTCTCACAGCTTCACTGAGGAAAGCAGCCACTGAGAAGGTCCCAGCTTTACAGGAAACACTGGATCTCTGCTCTGATACTAACTGTGTTTAGGACAATACTGATGGAAGCAGCATGGACTGACTCCAGATACTGACCTCACAGTCTCCAGTCTGTAGTCTGGGTCCTTCACAAGATCATGGAGAGGCTTCACTGCTGAATCATTCAGGTTGTTCCAGCTCAGGTCCAGTTCTCTCAGATGGGAGGGGTTGGACTTCAGAGCTGAGGCCAGAGAAGAACAGCTGATCTCTGACAAACTGCAGTTCCTCAACCTGAATAAAGAATCAAAGATGGAGATCACATTATTGATCAATCTGATCTGTCCTGATCAATGAAAAACAATAACAACAATAACAACAACAACAACAACAACAATAATAACAACAACAACAACAACAACAATAATAATAATAATAATAATAATAATAATAATAATAATGAGTGGCAGTTAATGCAGTGAAACACATTTAACAAGTAAATTCAGCTCAGTTGTGTGACTTGTGTTAAAGGTCAAACACACACAGACACAGTTTGATCAAACAGACATTAGTCCTGATGATTCACTGAAATCAACTGAAACAGAAAACAACAAGAGTTTTTTCTTCATGTTCTTTGTCCAAATATCAGCTGTGAGGATCTTCTGTTTGTTGTTGTGACCAACGACCACTGGACATTTTCTACAGTGTATTTAGAAAACATGAGTCCTCTGACTGGGAGAAATACCAGTGTGTGAGTGGTGAAGGTTTGATTGAAGTGAACAGACATTATTGATGACAACTGACTGACATGAACTGAACCTGAAGGAATAATTCTCAGTGTGAGATCAGAACAACTGACAATATGGAACAACCACTATTTAACATGTCATTCATTCTAAATCAATGGATTCAAGTTCTGTGAAGATAAATGAGCTTCAGTTGTGGATTAAAGACAGAAGATCTCTGACAGTAACAGACAGTGAACTGACCTCAGAGTCTCCAGTCTACAGTCTGGACTCTGCAGAAAACCACACAGATCCTTCACTCCTGAATCATACAGGCTGTAGTTACTCAGGTCCAGGTCTCTCAGATGGGAGGGGTTGGACTTCAGAGCTGAGACCAGAGAAGAACAGCTGATCTCTGACAAACCACAGGACTCCAACCTGAATAAAGAATCAAAGATGTGAGTTTAGGAGACAAAGTTCCTGCTTGAAACCATTCAGTGTTTCATCATCTGTTCAGAGCTGAAGAAGGTTTAGAATGAACAAGTTTAGAAAGTGGAAACTCCAAACACCTGAACCAACAGGATGCAGCTTAAAAACAGTCAGAGACACAAAGAGAAAAACAGCTCTCATTAATATTAATGACAACATGCTGCTGCTTCAATAAAGACGTAGTGACTTCAGCTCTTAAACTCTGCAGCTCCACCACAGGCTCCATCTACAAACTCAGGCTGTGCAGACACATTTATCTGAGATTCAACTAAAGATCCTCGAGTTTTCAAAGAGAACAAACATGTCAGACTGAACTGTGGAGAAAAGTCGACCAATGATTCAAACTAAATCTCCAACATTGTCACTTCCTGCAGTGGAGACCACATTGAACAAACATGGTGAGTTTGGTCTGAATCTCTCAGTCAGTTTCTCTTCAGTCTCATCACTTGATGTCGTGTTGGAACAAGAAAATACTGAAGATACATTTGTTCATGTCAGAGTGGAAAACAGTCTGATGGGATTTAAACAGTGAAGGATTTTTCTTCTTCTATTAAAGTTTGAAATCTGTAGCTCAGCATTTCTCTGCCACAGTCACTGGACTAAACCACAGAAGAAGAAAACTGACTTTACCTTTAAGATCCTCAGTGTGGATCAGTATAATATGAGCCTGATGTCTGCAGGTTAGAGTCAACACAACTTTACCATCACATTCATCTCAGCACACAAAGAAAATATGGAGTCTGACCTCAGAGTCTCCAGTCTACAGTGTGGACTCTGCAGAAAACCACACAGCTCCTCCACTGCTGAATCCTGCAGGTTAATGTTGTTACTCAGGTCCAGTTCTCTCAGATGGGAGGGGTTGGACTTCAGAGCTGAGACCAGAGAAGAACAGCTGATCTCTGACAACCTGCAGGACTTCAACCTGAATAAAGAATCAAAGATGGAGATCAAATCATTGATAATCAATCAGATCTGTCCTGATCAATGAAAAACAATAACAACAATAACAACAACAACAACAATAATAATTATAATAATAATAATAATAATAATAATAATAAAATAATAATAATAATAATAATAATGAGTTGCAGTTAATGCAGTGAAACACATTTAACAAGTAAATTCAGCTCAGTTGTGTGACTTGTGTTAAAGGTCAAACACACACAGACACAGTTTGATCAAACAGACATTAGTCCTGATGATTCACTGAAATCAACTGAAACAGAAAACAACAAGAGTTTTTTCTTCATGTTCTTTGTCCAAATATCAGCTGTGAGGATCTTCTGTTTGTTGTTGTGACCAACGACCACTGGACATTTTCTACAGTGTATTTAGAAAACATGAGTCCTCTGACTGGGAGAAATACCAGTGTGTGAGTGGTGAAGGTTTGATTGAAGTGAACAGACATTATTGATGACAACTGACTGACATGAACTGAACCTGAAGGAATAATTCTCAGTGTGAGATCAGAACAACTGACAATATGGAACAACCACTATTTAACATGTCATTCATTCTAAATCAATGGATTCAAGTTCTGTGAAGATAAATGAGCTTCAGTTGTGGATTAAAGACAGAAGATCTCCAACAGTAACAGACAGTGAACTGACCTCAGAGTCTCCAGTCTACAGTCTGGACTCTGCAGAAAACCACACAGCTTCTTCACTGCTGAATCCTGCAGGTCGTTGTTCCAGCTCAGGTCCAGTTCTCTCAGATGGGAGGGGTTGGACTTCAGAGCTGAGACCAGAGAAGAACAGCTGATCTCTGACAAACTGCAGGACTTCAACCTGAATAAAGAATCAAAGATGTGAGTTTAGGAGACAAAGTTCCTGCTTGAATCCATTCAGTGTTTCATCATCTGTTCAGAGCTGAAGAAGGTTTAGAATGAACAAGTTTAGAAACTGGAAACTCCAAACACCTGAACCAACAGGATGCAGCTTAAAAACAGTCAGAGACACAAAGAGAAAAACAGCTCTCATTAATATTAATGACAACATGCTGCTGCTTCAATAAAGACGTAGTGACTTCAGCTCTTAAACTCTGCAGCTCCACCACAGGCTCCATCTACAAACTCAGGCTGTGCAGACACATTTATCTGAGATTCAACTAAAGATCCTCGAGTTTTCAAAGAGAACAAACATGTCAGACTGAACTGTGGAGAAAAGTCGACCAATGATTCAAACTAAATCTCCAACATTGTCACTTCCTGCAGTGGAGACCACATTGAACAAACATGGTGAGTTTGGTCTGAATCTCTCAGTCAGTTTCTCTTCAGTCTCATCACTTGATGTCGTGTTGGAACAAGAAAATACTGAAGATACATTTGTTCATGTCAGAGTGGAAAACAGTCTGATGGGATTTAAACAGTGAAGGATTTTTCTTCTTCTATTAAAGTTTGAAATCTGTAGCTCAGCATTTCTCTGCCACAGTCACTGGACTAAACCACAGAAGAAGAAAACTGACTTTACCTTTAAGATCCTCAGTGTGGATCAGTATAATATGAGCCTGATGTCTGCAGGTTAGAGTCAACACAACTTTACCATCACATTCATCTCAGCACACAAAGAAAATATGGAGTCTGACCTCAGAGTCTCCAGTCTACAGTGTGGACTCTGCAGAAAACCACACAGCTCCTTCACTCCTGAATCCTGCAGGTAGTTGTAGCTCAGGTCCAGTTCTCTCAGATGGGAGGGGTTGGACTTCAGAGCTGAGACCAGAGAAGAACAGCTGATCTCTGACAAACAGCAGTACTCCAACCTGAATAAAGAATAAAAGATGTGAGTTTAGGAGACAAAGTTCCTGCTTGAATCCATTCAGTGTTTCATCATCTGTTCAGAGCTGAAGAAGGTTTAGAATGAACAAGTTTAGAAACTGGAAACTCCAAACACCTGAACCAACAGGATGCAGCTTAAAAACAGTCAGAGACACAAAGGAGTTGAGCTTCTATCAACTAATAAAGGGAGAAATCTGTCCTTTGATTTTCTCTACATTCACTCATCCAGTCCACTTCAACCTGAACATGAGGAACATGAAACAACAGTGTGTGAGTACGTCAGAGCTGAGGCCACACATCCACATCACTGACCTCATCATTACAACAACAGTGTGTCACAAAGATGGCTGTGAGCGTCAGGAAAACCTCCACCCAGGATGATATATCAGGATTATTAACAGGTGGAACAAGTCATTGATGAACCACTGCTGCTATGGAAACCAAACATTACACCAACCCTCATCAAACATGCTAGATTTTCTGGTTTTCATCTAAGAGTCATGTATGAATCAGGAAATGGTTTAAACTCATGTTACAGATGGAAATTGTTTCTCTTATTTTTCTCACTGATGAAAAAAGAAACATTTCAATGATTTTCTTTTCTGCTTTTTTCTCCAGTGATGAAATCAAAACATGTCAAACACATTTTTAGTCTCACATCAAATCCTTCAGTAAAATACTGATTCTCCAGTTCAGGGAAAGACCTGCTGACTCACACTGATTCAATTTATCATCACTCACTTTACAATTTATTAGCTACACCTAGATAAAGCTAATGTATGATAATACAACAGGCCTGTGATAAATCCTCCTCCATCAGGATTATAATCTTCAGTTTGAATCTAATCTGTGTGAGAGGATGTTGATTTATTTTGGAGGCTGTAATTTGTCGTCATATTAATCTCAGCACAGAACTACAATACTGTGTCTGACCTCAGAGTCTCCAGTCTACAGTGTGGACTCCTCAGTAAACCACACAGCTCCTTCACTCCTGAATCCTGCAGGTTGTTGTTACTCAGGTTCAGGTCTCTCAGATGGGAGGGGTTGGACTTCAGAGCTGAGACCAGAGAAGAACAGCTGATCTCTGACAAACTGCAGGACTCCAACCTGAATAAAGAATAAAACAGAGATTAAAGAATAATTAATGTTCCAGTCAGATATGGACCAATCTGCCAAAAGAAAGACATGACAGTCAGAAGACACACAACATTATGCACCTTCTGTTTAAAGTGCATGGACAAATGAAAATCACCTGCAGAAACATTTAGTCCTATTTAGACTGAGGTAGTGGTGCACTGCTGCCTCATGTGGCTGAAATGACCCAACATCATTATTATCACCATGTTTCAGCCTCAATAAGCTCAGTCACTGACAGAGAACTGACCTCAGAGTCTCCAGTCCACAGTCTGGACTCTTCACAAGATCAGTCAGATCCTTCACATCTGAATCCTGCAGGTTGTTGAGAGTCAGGTCCAGTTCTCTCAGATGGGAGGGGTTGGACTTCAGAGCTGAGACCAGAGAAGAACAGCTGATCTCTGACAACCTGCAGGACTCCAACCTGAATAAAGAATAAAAGATGGAGATCAAATCATTGATAATCAATCAGATCTGTCCTAATCAATGAAAAACAACAACAACAACAACAACAATAATAATAATAATAATAATAATAATGAGTGGCAGTTAATGCAGTGAAACACATTTAACAAGTAAATTCAGCTCAGTTGTGTGACTTGTGTTAAAGGTCAAACACACACAGACACAGTTTGATCAAACAGACATTAGTCCTGATGATTCACTGAAATCAACTGAAACAGAAAACAACAAGAGTTTTTTCTTCATGTTCTTTGTCCAAATATCAGCTGTGAGGATCTTCTGTTTGTTGTTGTGACCAACGACCACTGGACATTTTCTACAGTGTATTTAGAAAACATGAGTCCTCTGACTGGGAGAAATACCAGTGTGTGAGTGGTGAAGGTTTGATTGAAGTGAACAGACATTATTGATGACAACTGACTGACATGAACTGAACCTGAAGGAATAATTCTCAGTGTGAGATCAGAACAACTGACAATATGGAACAACCACTATTTAACATGTCATTCATTCTAAATCAATGGATTCAAGTTCTGTGAAGATAAATGAGCTTCAGTTGTGGATTAAAGACAGAAGATCTCTGACAGTAACAGACAGTGAACTGACCTCAGAGTCTCCAGTCTACAGTCTGGACTCCTCAGTAAACCACACAGATCCTTCACTCCTGAATCCTGCAGGTCATTGTTACTCAGGTCCAGGTCTCTCAGATGGGAGGGGTTGGACTTCAGAGCTGAGACCAGAGAAGAACAGCTGATCTCTGACAAACTGCAGGACTCCAACCTGAATAAAGAATCAAAGATGGAGATCAAATCATTGATAATCAGATATAAACTAAACTGAATACAAACTATTTTAAATTACAGATGGATTTAATAGAATACTTTGGAAAATGCTCAGCTGAAATGTCAACATGATTCCTGCTGAACAATAAACAACAACAATAATAATAATAATAACTTGAGTCATATCAGACAGAAACAGTTAGTTCATCACTGGTCAGTTTGGAGATTTGGGGCTTTTTGCTTCTAGAACATGTTTGACTTCAGACTAGTGGAAAGAAAAGGTCAGAAATCCACAGCTGAGTGTTTCTCTATCTACAGTTTGTCCCAGCAGTTGTTGTTCTCCTGCAGCATGCAGCACTGTGTCTGCTGTCTGCAGCAGGTCATGTGTGGGATGGTTGTAAAGCTCTCTCTCCTGCAGTGTTATCACAGACAAACATTTCATCTGGATCAGCAACAAAGCCTGAAAATACACAGGAGGGTTGATGACTCAGCACAACATCTCATTGGCTGCTGTCCATCTCTGACAACGTGATTTGTTCAGATGAGTCATGTGACGTGCTCTGACACTTCCTGGCTGAGCTTTCAGCAGGAACTTTATCATCTGAAAATGAAGAAACAAGTGCGTCTAAAACCTTCCCAGAAAAGACGACAGCAGCTGTCACTTGGAATAAAAGCCTGATGTATCAATGATGAAATGTGTTGATGAAGAGCACAGATGGATAAAGTGTCAGTCAGAGAACAGCAGTGTTCAGACAGCAGAGGCTCATCATTCATGGAGCTCATCTGAATGAACTCATCAGTGGCTTCATTCGTCCTCACTGTGAAGGAACAGGCTTTAACATCAACAGTGAGCTGATCAATCAGAGCTTCAGCTGCAGTTTGCTTCTACACTGCAGTCTCTGAAAGAGATGGAGACCATGTATCTACATCTACACGTCTTCAACACTTCACCAGGAATCATGTTGTGTTTGATGAGTGTGCACGTGGTGCTCTCAGTGCACGAGTCAGGGCTGGAGGATGAAGCTGTAAAGAATCAGCAGAGCGTGGAGGATTCCTGGGCTTCATCTTCAAACTCATCAGAGACACAGAGTGAGTCAGGGGAGGAAACAGGGCTGAGACAGAGAAAAGCTGAAGCTGAAGGGAAACAAGAAACATCTCTCTCTGTGTCTGCATCAATCAAACTGGACCAGAAGTGACACATGACACTCAGAGACCTGGACTCACTGCACAGGACCAAGGAGCAGATCAGGCTCATACACATGTTGACCCAGATGTAGGAAGATCTCCAACAGTAACAGACAGTGAACTGACCTCAGAGTCTCCAGTCTACAGTCTGGACTCTGCAGAAAACCACACAGATCCTTCACTCCTGAATCCTGCAGCTCCCAGTTGTTACTCAGGTCCAGGTCTCTCAGATGGGAGGGGTTGGACTTCAGAGCTGAGACCAGAGAAGAACAGCTGATCTCTGACAAACTGCAGGACTTCAACCTGAATAAAGAATAAAAGATGGAGATCAAATCATTGATAATCAATCAGATCTGTCCTGATCAATGATGTTCAGTCTAAAATGAGTAGAGTGACTTTGTCCTTCTGTTATTGTGGATCATCATAATGTCAGCCTTCTACAGACATCATCCAAATATCAGCTCAACATTCATCCACCTGTTCATGTCAACACTGATTCAGAACCTGCTGCTGACCTCAGTCAGTCTCTAACTACAGGATCAATATCACATCAGACACGTTGGACTAAACTTACTTTTTTACACTCATGCATCAGTCTAAACTTGTTTCACTGTTCACATTTGCTCCAACATATGATCAGCCTGTCAGTTCTGTCTAAAACATTCTGAATTACACTGAACTGTTTGAAAGACAGTGTTTATCCATTTGATAAGACAGAAAATTCCTGGAAATACTGAACTTTGTGTTCAAACAAATCCTGAACATTTATCAACCAAAACCTTAAAACTTCAGTGAACTGACCTCAGAGTCTCCAGTCTGCAGTTTGGACTCTCCAGTCCAGCAGAAACCAGCTTCACTCCTGAATCCTTCAAGTCTTTGTTGTCACTCAGGTCCAGTTCTCTCAGATGGGAGGGGTTGGACTTCAGAGCTGAGGCCACGACTTCACAGTCAGTCTCTGAGAGTCCACAACCACCAAGTCTGTCAGGACACATGTTATAGAACATGTTATTATCAAAGAGGACACTTTATATTGACTTGAAGCATTTGATGAGTTGGACACGTCCTGTTTTCATCTCATTTTCATGTGTTTTGCTCACAATGCACAATTCCACACCAAAAGTGATTCGAGGTCACAGTACAACTCTGTTTGCACATCTCATGACTGAAAAGAAGCAGGAAGAAGAAAAATCTTATTATACTCAACTTTGAACAAAACCAACCTTTGACTGAAAAACTAAAACTGTTTGTAACTCAACAAGATGTTTGATGAACATCTGCTACAAAAACACAACAAGACAAACACAATGAGGTTCTGATCCTTTGGGACTTGAACCATCAATAAATCCATGGTTTAAAGTCATTTAACTGATAAAATGCTGTTGTGATCAAACATCAACCAGAACCAGTTTATTAGTCTGATCAGGTTTACAGCTCGTCTCCATCACTCTCAGGAAGATCAATACAAAACTGTTCACTGTAAAAATTATTAGAAATAAATAAAGAACTGTTCATTATAAACACAACCAACCAAGAATCAGTATTTAACTCTCACACAATCTGAAACAGATACTTTAATTAAATAAGTGGAAATCTATTTTAATAATAATGATCTGAGTTTTATACAGTATATGTTATATTTCATTACTAATCTACATCATGATAATAACATTAATCAGCTGTGGACTCACTGAGCCTTCCTGCAGTTCCTCACAGCTGGGATCAGTCTCCGTCGTCCCTCCTCTGATGTGTTGTACTTCTTTGGGTCAAACTCATCCAGAACCTCCTCTGACATCTGCAGCATGTAGGCCAGAGCTGAGCACTGGATCATAGAGAGTCTCTTCTTTGATCTGTTCTCTGACTTCAGGAACTCTTGGATCTCCTGATGAACTGAGTGGTCGTTCATCTCCATCAGACAGTGGAAGATGTTGATGCTTCTGTCAGGAGACGCATTTGTCCTCATCTTCTTCAGGTTGTTGATGGCTCTCTGGATGATTTCTGGACTGTTCTCTGTCTGACCCAGCAGACCTCCTAAGACTCTCTGGTTGGACTCCAGAGAGAGGCCATGAAGGAAGCGAACAAACAGGTCCAGGTGGCCATTTTTACTTCTCAGAGATTTTTTGACTGCTTCATTCAGGAAGTCATTCAGGGTTGAATCAACATATTTATTTCCCAGGAACTTCTTCAGTACCTTTGTCTTCCTGTTGGTGAAACAGTGGAACATGTAGACTGCAGCCAGAAACTCCTGAACGCTCAGATGAACAAAGCAGTAGACTGTTTTCTGGAAGATCACACTCTCTCTTTTGAAGATCTCTGTACAAACTCCTGAGTACACCAAGGCCTCTGTCACATCAAGACCACACTGCTCCAGGTCTTCTTGGTAGAACATGATGTTTCCTTTCTCAAGTTGTTCAAACGCCAGCCTCCCCAGCTTCAGAAGAACTTCCCTGTCAGCCTCCGTCAGCTCCTGTGGACTCGTCTCATGTCCCTCATGGTACTTGTTCTTCTTCCTCTTTGTCTGAACCAGCAGGAAGTGTGAGTACAGGTCAGTCATGGTCTTGGGCAGCTCTCCTCTCTGCTCTGTAGTCAACATGTGCTCCAGAACTGTAGCAGCGATCCAGCAGAAGACTGGGATTTGACACATGATGTGGAGGCTCCTGGAGGTCTTGATGTGTGAGATGGTTCTGTTGGACAGCTCTTCATCACTGGATCTCCTCCTGAAGTACTCCTCCTTCTGTGGGTCAGTGAAGCCTCGTACTTCTGTTACCCTGTCAACACATGAAGGAGGGATCTGATTGGCCGCTGCAGGTCTGGAAGTTATCCAGACCAGAGCCGAGGGAAGCAGATTCCCCTGGATGAGGTTTGTCAGCAGCTCGTTGACTGATGACTTCTGTGTGACGTCAGACACAACCTTCCTGTTGTTGAAATCCAGTGAAAGTCTGCTTTCATCCAGGCCGTCAAAGATGAACAGAACTTTACAGACAGCCAGCTTCTCTGCTGTGACCTTCTGTAATGTTGGATGGAAAACATGGAGCAGCGTGAGAAGACTGTACTGCTCATCTCTGAT
Source organism: Lates calcarifer (assembly GCF_001640805.2). Lineage (NCBI taxonomy): Eukaryota > Metazoa > Chordata > Actinopteri > Centropomidae > Lates > Lates calcarifer. The sequence continues at coordinate 99,050 of NC_066848.1, read as the reverse complement.
CAGGTTCAGCTCCCTGAACGAAAGCAGAACCAGCAGACTGACATCTTGGTTTTCCAAGCCCTCTGCCCAGTCCAGAGTGAACTTCTGCACTGAGAAGGTTTTTCCAACACCAGCGACGCCGTTGGTCAGAACCACTCTGATGTGTCTCTGTTGGTAAGGTAAGGCTTTAAAGACGTCCTGGCACCTGATTGGAGTGTCATGGAGGGTCTCCATCTTGATCTCCAGCTGCATCACCTCATGTTGGGTATTAACCTCTTCACTCTGTCCCTCTGTGATGTAGAGCTCAGTGTAGATCCTGTTGAGGAGGGTTCTACTTCCTGTTCCATCAGTTCCTTCAGTCACACGTTCACATCTCCTCCTCAGACTGATCTTATGTTCATCTAAAACCTCCTGCAGACCACTATCTGCTGTCTGCAGTCCAGGTCCTGGTCTGGGTCTTTTTCCACACTGGGGACAGGAGGAGTCTCCTGATGGACCAGACTGGTCCCAGTATGAGGTGATGCACTGTCTGCAGAACCAGTGTCCACAGCTGGTAGAGACTGGATCCTTCAGGACGTCCTGACACAGATCACAGCAGGACAGCTGCTCCTCCACAGGAACATGACTCCTCTTCCTCTCTCTGTGGAATCAACACATTCATTATAACACGTTACATCAGTGGAGGAAACCCACAGCTCACAGGATGAATTCAGCTCTATGACTGACTGTGACTGACTGTGACAAAGACAAATCCTCAGTAAATATCCACCCAGAGCTCCTACTGCTAATGTTGAAGCACATGTCAACACTGAATCATCTTCAGGTCAACGTACTGTGGAAACTGTCTCCAATGACTCCAGGGTCCAGGTCCATTACTGAGGTCTGGAGGTCTGTCTTTGGACCAGTCACTCTTCATAGACAGACAGCTGGATACTGGAGACTCTGCTCTGTGTCTGTGGAAACAACACATATTTTACACGTATTAACAAAAATACAAATACTTTGAATATTTATCTACTGTCCAGCACATTCAAATAACATCTTTCTGATAACTTGAGGTGGACGAGTGCTCGGCCTCAGCCTACCACAGTGTTACCCTGTATTCTGTGACCTGCAGCAACAACCAGTTCACCTTCAGGTAACATTCAGAACATCCTACAGAACAATACCATTTAACCCCATCTCTACCTACTCCCATAGATGTGGTCTTTGAACACATTAAAATACATCCTGTATCTCATCAGACCAGAGACATCACAGTTTTCAGCAGTGCTGCTTTTCTTCAGTGTTTCCTCAACAAACCTCTGAGCAGTCCTTCACTAAATAAATATATAATAAACACAATGTGACTGTGACTTTAGAGAAAAGAGCCACAAATCCTCAGTAAATATCCACCCAGAGCTCCTACTGCTAATGTTGAAACACATGTCAACACTGAATCATCTTCAGGTCAACTTACTGTGGAAACTGTCTCCAATGACTCCAGGGTCCAGGTCCATTACTGAAGACTGGAGGATTTAAATCTTTGGACCAGTCACTCTTCATAGACAGACAGCTGGATACTGGAGACTCTGCTCTGTGTCTGTGGAAACAACACATATTTTACATATTAACACTTTCACATATTAACACTCACAATCTTCTTGCTGTAGTGATCAGTCAGTGGTGATCAATAACATTCATCAGGGTGTTAAAAGAAATTCCCACTCCCTGCTCCAGAGGTTGGGTTCCACTTGTCTGGTTCAAAGTTGGTGAAATACTAAAATTCATTAACCTCTATGGCCAATGTGTCTCTGAAATGTTTCATTCTCTGTTTAGTCTCTGTTGCCTCTCTCTTACACCACAGACATCATCAAAGAAAAATTAAAGACCCAAACTCAGAGACACTGTTGTTACCAACAAACATGGCAGATTAGCTGAAATGTTCCAAAGTCAGTGAAACAACTGAAGCATGTCATATTTACAATTATATTTTAATATTTTTAATATTTATCTATCATCCAACATGTTCAAATTGTAGTGTAAGAAGCCAACAGCTATGTGATGTGCAAAGAGTAAAGTGCCTTTAAAAGAGAGAATATTGCAGCAAGCTAATGATTTAAAGGAACATTGTGATGAAATGGTATTATCATTATTTACTGTATGATTCAAAGTGATTCAAAGAAAACCTGTGTTAAATGTCACTGTGTGAGAGCAGATGTTAGTGTTCACTGCATATAATGCATACTTTTGGAAAAACCATATTAAAGTGTGAAAAAAGATACATTTAAAAAAAAAATGATACAAGGAAGAGTTAAGAAATAATTGTGTAAAGTCAAAGATAACTTCGTATTTAAAAAAATACAATCAGGACAGGCCAGAACATAATGGTGTATAACAGAGAGAGTGAACAGGTCAGATGAGGACAGGGCATGCCATGACATGACCCAGCAAGCGAAACTTGGCAAAAGAAAAGTCCAGGTGCTTTCCAGGAGATATTGGCATATGGCAAATAAGTTAATAGTGTATTTTAACGAGGGGACCAAGGATAGACATTTAGACGAACCAATGTTTTAATGGTGTAAATTTGATAAACCAATAAGATGACCTCAGAGGCGTGGAAAGTCACAGCCAGAACTGTATATAAAGAGGGACAGAGCCAGTACAGTTTTAGAGCTCTTCAGGTGTATCTTGTGTGCACTTTGAACTGTTCCCAGGTTTCTTTGTCGACAAATAAACTCTGCTGCCTTGGACACTGCCGTCTCCTGATAATTTTTGGACACCTGAATCTGGCTGAAGAATTCTGATCGTAGCCCAGTGGATTTGGGACTTTAAACCCAAATCCACATCAAAATAATATCAGTGTTCTTTCTGATAACTTGAGGAGGATGAGTGCTCGGCCTCAGCTTACAGCAACATACAGTTCATCTTCAGGAAACATTCAGAGCATCAGAGACATTAGACATGAAAACTGAATCATCTTCAGGTCAACGTACTGTGGAAACTGTCTCCAATGACTCCAGGGTCCAGGTCCATTACTGAAGAGTGGAGGATTAAAATGTTTGGACCAGTCACTCTTCATAGACAGACAGCTGGATACTGGAGACTCTGCTCTGTGTCTGTGGAAACAACACATATTTTACACGTATTAACAAAAATACAAATACTTTGAATATTTATCTACTGTCCAGCACATTCAAATAACATCTTTCTGATAACTTGAGGAGGACAAGTACTCGGCCTCAGCCTACCACAGTGTTACCCTGTATTCTGTGACCTGCAGCAACAACCAGTTCACCTTCAGGTAACATTCAGAACATCCTACAGAACAATACCATTTAACCCCATCTCTACCTACTCCCATAGATGTGGTCTTTGAACACATTAAAATACATCCTGTATCTCATCAGACCAGAGACATCACAGTTTTCAGCAGTGCTGCTTTTCTTCAGTGTTTCCTCAACAAACCTCTGAGCAGTCCTTCACTAAATAAATATATAATAAACACAATGTGACTGTGACTTTAGAGAAAAGAGCCACAAATCCTCAGTAAATATCCACCCAGAGCTCCTACTGCTAATGTTGAAACACATGTCAACACTGAATCATCTTCAGGTCAACTTACTGTGGAAACTGTCTCCATCACAGCTGACAAACAGAACAATCTGTCCTCTGTTGCTCATCTTAAAACACTGGCTGAATAAAAACAGTGGTCAGTGTTTCAGAGCAGTGATCCAGCTCTCTGTAGTGGTGGAAATAAGGCTGTCAGTGCTCAAACAACAGAAAACATCAGTGACTGAATTTAAAAAAGCCCAGTCTTGTGGTTCAGGTTATTAAACCATTAAAAAACTGAATCATCTTCAGGTCAGCTTACGGTTCAAACTGTCTCCAGTGACTCCAGGGTCCAGGTCCATTACTGAGGTCTGGAGGATTTAAATCTTTGGACCAGTCACTCTTCATAGACAGACAGCTGGATACTGGATGCTCTGCTCTCTGTCTGTGGAAACAACACATATTTTACACATATTAACACTTTCACATATTAACACTCACAATCTTCTTGCTGTAGTGATCAGTCAGTGGTGATCAATAACATTCATCAGGGTGTTAAAAGAAATTCCCACTCCCTGCTCCAGAGGTTGGGTTCCACTTGTCTGGTTCAAAGTTGGTGAAATACTAAAATTCATTAACCTCTATGGCCAATGTGTCTCTGAAATGTTTCATTCTCTGTTTAGTCTCTGTTGCCTCTCTCTTACACCACAGACATCATCAAAGAAAAATTAAAGACCCAAACTCAGAGACACTGTTGTTACCAACAAACATGGCAGATTAGCTGAAATGTTCCAAAGTCAGTGAAACAACTGAAGCATGTCATATTTACAATTATATTTTAATATTTTTAATATTTATCTATCATCCAACATGTTCAAATTGTAGTGTAAGAAGCCAACAGCTATGTGATGTGCAAAGAGTAAAGTGCCTTTAAAAGAGAGAATATTGCAGCAAGCTAATGATTTAAAGGAACATTGTGATGAAATGGTATTATCATTATTTACTGTATGATTCAAAGTGATTCAAAGAAAACCTGTGTTAAATGTCACTGTGTGAGAGCAGATGTTAGTGTTCACTGCATATAATGCATACTTTTGGAAAAACCATATTAAAGTGTGAAAAAAGATACATTTAAAAAAAAAATGATACAAGGAAGAGTTAAGAAATAATTGTGTAAAGTCAAAGATAACTTCGTATTTAAAAAAATACAATCAGGACAGGCCAGAACATAATGGTGTATAACAGAGAGAGTGAACAGGTCAGATGAGGACAGGGCATGCCATGACATGACCCAGCAAGCGAAACTTGGCAAAAGAAAAGTCCAGGTGCTTTCCAGGAGATATTGGCATATGGCAAATAAGTTAATAGTGTATTTTAACGAGGGGACCAAGGATAGACATTTAGACGAACCAATGTTTTAATGGTGTAAATTTGATAAACCAATAAGATGACCTCAGAGGCGTGGAAAGTCACAGCCAGAACTGTATATAAAGAGGGACAGAGCCAGTACAGTTTTAGAGCTCTTCAGGTGTATCTTGTGTGCACTTTGAACTGTTCCCAGGTTTCTTTGTCGACAAATAAACTCTGCTGCCTTGGACACTGCCGTCTCCTGATAATTTTTGGACACCTGAATCTGGCTGAAGAATTCTGATCGTAGCCCAGTGGATTTGGGACTTTAAACCCAAATCCACATCAAAATAATATCAGTGTTCTTTCTGATAACTTGAGGAGGATGAGTGCTCGGCCTCAGCTTACAGCAACATACAGTTCATCTTCAGGAAACATTCAGAGCATCAGAGACATTAGACATGAAAACTGAATCATCTTCAGGTCAACGTACTGTGGAAACTGTCTCCAATGACTCCAGGGTCCAGGTCCATTACTGAAGAGTGGAGGATTAAAATGTTTGGACCAGTCACTCTTCATAGACAGACAGCTGGATACTGGAGACTCTGCTCTGTGTCTGTGGAAACAACACATATTTTACACGTATTAACAAAAATACAAATACTTTGAATATTTATCTACTGTCCAGCACATTCAAATAACATCTTTCTGATAACTTGAGGTGGACGAGTGCTCGGCCTCAGCCTACCACAGTGTTACCCTGTATTCTGTGACCTGCAGCAACAACCAGTTCACCTTCAGGTAACATTCAGAACATCCTACAGAACAATACCATTTAACCCCATCTCTACCTACTCCCATAGATGTGGTCTTTGAACACATTAAAATACATCCTGTATCTCATCAGACCAGAGACATCACAGTTTTCAGCAGTGCTGCTTTTCTTCAGTGTTTCCTCAACAAACCTCTGAGCAGTCCTTCACTAAATAAATATATAATAAACACAATGTGACTGTGACTTTAGAGAAAAGAGCCACAAATCCTCAGTAAATATCCACCCAGAGCTCCTACTGCTAATGTTGAAACACATGTCAACACTGAATCATCTTCAGGTCAACTTACTGTGGAAACTGTCTCCATCACAGCTGACAAACAGAACAATCTGTCCTCTGTTGCTCATCTTAAAACACTGGCTGAATAAAAACAGTGGTCAGTGTTTCAGAGCAGTGATCCAGCTCTCTGTAGTGGTGGAAATAAGGCTGTCAGTGCTCAAACAACAGAAAACATCAGTGACTGAATTTAAAAAAGCCCAGTCTTGTGGTTCAGGTTATTAAACCATTAAAAAACTGAATCATCTTCAGGTCAGCTTACGGTTCAAACTGTCTCCAGTGACTCCAGGGTCCAGGTCCATTACTGAGGTCTGGAGGATTTAAATCTTTGGACCAGTCACTCTTCATAGACAGACAGCTGGATACTGGATGCTCTGCTCTCTGTCTGTGGAAACAACACATATTTTACACATATTAACACTTTCACATATTAACACTCACAATCTTCTTGCTGTAGTGATCAGTCAGTGGTGATCAATAACATTCATCAGGGTGTTAAAAGAAATTCCCACTCCCTGCTCCAGAGGTTGGGTTCCACTTGTCTGGTTCAAAGTTGGTGAAATACTAAAATTCATTAACCTCTATGGCCAATGTGTCTCTGAAATGTTTCATTCTCTGTTTAGTCTCTGTTGCCTCTCTCTTACACCACAGACATCATCAAAGAAAAATTAAAGACCCAAACTCAGAGACACTGTTGTTACCAACAAACATGGCAGATTAGCTGAAATGTTCCAAAGTCAGTGAAACAACTGAAGCATGTCATATTTACAGGAGGAACCACACATAATTGTTTAAATATTTATCTATCATCCAACATGTTCAAATAATATCAGTGTTCTTTCTGATAACTGGAGGAGGACGAGTGCTCGGCCTCAGCTTACAGCAACACACAGTTCACCTTCAGGTAATATTCAGAGCATCAGAGACATTAGACATGAAAACTGAATCATCTTCAGGTCAGCTTACTGTGGAAACTGTCTCCAGTGACTCCAGGGTCCAGGTCCATTACTGAAGACTGGAGGATTTAAATCTTTGGACCAGTCACTCTTCATAGACAGACAGCTGGATACTGGAGACTCTGCTCTCCGTCTGTGGAAACAACACATATTTTACACATATTAACACTTTCACATATTAACACTCACAATCTTCTTGCTGTAGTGATCAGTCAGTGGTGATCAATAACATTCATCAGGGTGTTAAAAGAAATTTCCACTCCCTGCTCCAGAGGTTGGGTTCCACTTGTTGGTTCCATTTTGGACCTGGTTCCGAGTTGGACCTGGTTCCAAGTTGGTGAAATACTAAAATTCATTAACCATCATTAAACTAAAAAACACAAATTAAAGAACAAACGTAATAACAAGAGGTGGGGAAATTTTTTTTCAAATTCTTAGATGCTGGATCTGGTTCCAAGTTGGTAAAATAGATTCATTAAGCTCTGCAGCCAATGAATCCATCATCAAATCTGTCAGTCATACTCTCTGTTTAGTCTCTGACACCACAGGCATCAGCAAAGAAAAACAAAAGACCTGAACAAACATGAAAACTCAGAGACACTTGTTACCAACAAATATGGCCAACCAACTGAAATGTTCCAAAGTCAATGACACAGCTGAACCATCTCATATTTACAAGAGGAACTGCACATCGTTTATTTTTTTAATTAATATCTATAGACTTATTTTTTTCTGAAAACTTGAAGAGGACAAGTACTCAGCCTCAGCCTACCACAGTGTTACCCTGTATTCTGTGACCTGCAGCAACAACCAGTTCACCTTCAGGTAACATTCAGAACATCCTACAGAACATCAGAGACATTAGACATGAAAACTGAATCATCTTCAGGTCAACTTACTGTGGAAACTGTCTCCAATGACTCCAGGGTCCAGGTCCATTACTGAGGTCTGGAGGTCTGTCTTTGGACCAGTCACTCTTCATAGACAGACAGCTGGATACTGGAGACTCTGCTCTCTGTCTGTGGAAACAACACATATTTTACATATTAACACTTTCCCACTGTAGTGATCAGTCAGTGGTGATCAATAACAATCACTGAATCATCTTCAGGTCAGTTTACAGTAGAAACTGTCTCCATCACAGCTGACAAACAGAACAATCTGTCCTCTGTTGCTCATCTTAAAACACTGGCTGAATAAAAACAGTGGTCAGTGTTTCAGAGCAGTGATCCAGCTCTCTGTAGTGGTGGAAATAAGGCTGTCAGTGCTCAAACAACAGAAAACATCAGTGACTGAATTTAAAAAAGCCCAGTCTTGTGGTTCAGGTTATTAAACCATTAAAAAACTGAATCATCTTCAGGTCAGCTTACGGTTCAAACTGTCTCCAGTGACTCCAGGGTCCAGGTCCATTACTGAGGTCTGGAGGATTAAAATCTTTGGACCAGTCACTCTTCATAGACAGACAGCTGGATACTGGAGACTCTGCTCTGTCCTCCTCTGTCCACATCATGTCCAGCCTGAGAGGTAAACCTGTAACACTGGAGACACAGACACAGACAGACAGACAGACAGACAGAGACAGAGACACAGACACAGACACAGACACACACACACACACACACACACACACACACACACACACAGTTTAATAAACCCAGGTGGTTGTGATAGTACTAATGTAAATTACATAAAAAGCTGCTAACTTCAGAGGTGGAGCAATGACTCCATTTGGCAATTGCCTGATGGTGGTTTAAACCCAACAACTGGTCAGACTTCAGATAAACGTCACGTGTTGTATTTCTCTGTGAGAGTGAAGAAAATATAATAGGAAAATAAAAAGGAAACAACATGAGATGGTTATTTTTCTAAATATAAATTTGACAGACCAAAAGAAAAAACTCTGACAGTTATCATAATTTGTAGACTTGATATTAACACTCACTTTGCACATGTCCTGTCTTTGTCTCTGTAGCTGCTGGAGTCACAGAAAACTCAGGAGAAACTACTTTTCTCTCCGGTTTTTACTCTTTATCTACTTCAACTGACGCCACTTCGTCTCTGTTCGCGCGCACAGAACAGGTTCGCCTCCACAGTTCGCGCCCTGAAATAAAAACTGCGCAACAGCGGTCAGCTGCTCCTAACGGACACAAACTGTTAAACAACCATCATTTAAAGTCGCTTTTAACTTTTTACAATCACTTACAACTCAACTTTCGAGCGGGAATTTAACTTTAGAGCTTTCTTAAAGTTTTCTGGCAGTTTGTGCGGTGTTAGCTGCCTACCCGGAAACGAAGACTTAATTTTTAATAAAACGGTTATTTTCCGGTAAACCTTCTGTTCCGTGTCCACAGTCGAAGTCAGACAGATTACTCAGAGACTACAGTCACCGTGAGACTAAACTACACCCTGTGACAGAGAAATAATAACGAGAAAAAAGTCAAACTGACAGAAGTCAAACTTACTCTGCGTCATCTCGTTTTCGCTCCGCTTCTTCCGTGTTTCTTTCTCTTCTTCGTTGGTGTTTATCGGCGGTTGGCAAACCATCATAAAGAGGTGCATTACCGCCACCTACTGGACCAATGTGGAACAGATTAAATAAAACTAGGTTATTTTGGTTATTCTTTTCTTTTAAAAGCTTAATACTGTCACCATAACAACGAGCCTTTTATTTTAATGGAGTTTATTTAATCAGCTGTTCAGTAACACTTTATATGAACTTTGTCTCAACCTTTATTTGATTTGTTCTGTAAAACAGCCAAAGCTTCAGGATATTACGTTGATAAAAAATCAGGATCAAATTAAACTAACTGATCTGAGAACAGCTCCACTGTCAGACACAGAGTCCAGTCCACCATCATCCCTAAACGGTCTGATGTGGATCAGGTGCTGTGTCCCTCACAGTCAGCAGGTCTCAGGTAAACACCTGTAGAGGTGATGGAGCGACGTGTTCGACAGTTCTCTCCACCTCCATCATCCAAACACTAAGTGAGGGAAATATCTGTCAGTGAAGCTGTTCTGGATCCTGGTGGTGGATCAACGTCTCACTGAGACTCTGTCTGTTGGTTTGTCCTTTCATCTGTCAGCGTCTCTACTTCCTGTTCTTTACTGTCTGATCTGACCAGGGTTCAGTTCTGCTGTTTTCAGAGCAGATTAAGAATCAGTTGTAGATTCACATGTAGATTAATTTTTTAAAATAAAAGGTTAAAATAACGTTCCAGCCTGTGAGATCATCAGTCTGCGTCATGGTCCACTCTTTGATTTTACCATCACATCTTTAAATAAACATAGAAGCAGCAGGTAAAAGGACAGATGAGTTTTCTTGGCCTGTTCTCTGAGCGTCGACTGTGTTTTATTAAAAATGTCTTGTTGTTTTTCTGAAGTGTTGAAATAAGCAGGAGCCTTTTGTCCCAGATACACAGGTCATCAGAGCTCATTCAGTGTAACCAGACCAAGACGCCATTTTGAAATCACATCATGAACTGATGTCATGTGACAGTGTGTGACATCATCAGAAGGAGCCCTGAGGAGCTGCAGCCAGGTGAGTATATCTCTTAAATATTTATATTTCATATGAAATACATTCCAATATTTCTACATTTCCTCAGGAGTGTTGGACGTGTTCGAGGCTTCTTCACTGATCAGTGGGACTCGTTCAGAAACACATTCATGTCTGTTTATTGCAGATTTTGTAGCGTCCACATACAGAGAGCTGCTCCACATGGAACGAGCCTCGACAGTAGAAACAGTAGAAACAGGAGCTGCTTCAGAGTAGAAAACAATCAGAGTCGCTGTCAATAGAAACACAAGATATGGATCTGAACAGCGTGAGGTCGGAGACGTGAAGCCGGTCTCATGGTTCACTGTTTCTTTTCTTTTATCGACCGCACACTGAACGACTTCCAGAGCTTTCAGCCACATCTCCTGACCTTCATCAGCTGGATTAGTGTGAAAATAACTGAACCGTGTTCTTGACGTCTGATCAGACTCCCTCTGCTGATGAAGGCCACAGCCTGCAGCTGAAAGCTCCAGAAACCTGCTCCCTCCTGTGATTTTCATCTGTGGAGGTTTAAAAGATCCGGGTTCATCTGATTCTATAAAATCTATTAAGATCAAAGTGTTTTCACTTCAGCCGTTCACGTCTGAATCTTTTGGCACAAACACATCAGCTTCAAACATCAACACAAACGATGAACAAACACAGACACACTGAGTCTGAGCAGAATCCACATCTGAGGCTTCAAAGGTTGAAGGAGGTGAACGTCTGATGAACTGAGCTGAAGGAAAGAATAAAACCAGCTGAGAGCAGGAGTCCGTCTCCTCTGAGGGGAGCTCAGTCCACCTGAGGAGTCCAGAGAGCTCTGACAGGACGGTCGGCCTGGTCACGTGACCCAGGTGCAGGAGGTTCCAGGTCAGAGCGAAGCCCCGTGAGTCCCTCTGCTGTCGGCCGGTCTTCGGTCAAAGGTCATCAGGTCTGGGTGTGTCTGGCTCCTGTCCTGGGCCTGGTTCTGGACTCTCACAGACCCACAGACAGATCACCTGGGACCGAGGACCGGCCAATAGCAGAGAGGCAGCTGGGGAGCGAGGGGAGGGTCAGGTCTGGGTCTGGGTACTGAATGAGGTCACTGTGAGTCTCCAGGAGGTCCAGGATATCAGCAAGTCTCAGGATCCTTTCAAAATAAAAGCCTTCAGTGTCTCTTCAGGGACTGGATGTAGTGGAACGTCGCTCCCAGAGCCCAACTGGTTTCCACCTGGTTGATGGTCCTTGCCAGCTGCAACACACACACACACACACACAGATTAGATTCTGAAGTTTTGCCTCTGGACTCTGGTCCAGGTTCTGGTCCTGACCTCCTCACCTTGAACTGTTTGTGTGGGGGGAATCCGAGCTCCTGCAGCAGGACTGAGATGTAGACCAGGTCCAGACAGAGGAAGGGACTCTGCAGAGGACTGACGGACAGGCTGCTGCACACTGCAACAACACAACAACACAACAACACATCAACATGACAACAGGTCACATCCCAGCAGAAGACATGGAGATACAGGTGTCAGGTCACATGACCAACGATATCATCAGGTGAATGAATGCAGGGTTCAGTTTATGATATTATTACAGGACACAGGAGAAGCTGTTTAACCTCTGAGCTTCACTCTGATGGTTCAGTGTGAACACCTGTTGTGTCTCTGTGTACCTGAGGTGAACAGGATCTCAGTCAGACTGACACTGACCTGAGATCAGGTAAAAACCAGACGCAGACATCGACCATCACAAACAGAGTGTTTGATTCTGAGGTGAAAACTAATGAATGTTTTGTTGCTGATGAATCAACATGAAAAGAAAGAAAACACAGATGTTTCTCTGTCAGACTGTGCAGGTTATTGGAACAATGAGGTTATTAATCACAGAGTGATGGTGAACACAGTCTGAGGAGAAGCTGAGAACGAGCTCAGAGTTTACAGACAGAAGCTGCAGTTCAGAGGATCTGCAGCCAGGTGGCGCCGTCTCACCTCTTTTAGCTGCATCCATGTAATCCGTCACTGTAATGGTTCCTCCCTTTTTCTCCTCTGGACACAGGAAACACAACAACAGACCCCAGATCAGACTCAGAGGATCCTCAACAACAACAACACACTGACCCACACAGGGTGAATGAAACCAGTGTCGTCCTGCTGCTGATTAACATGAGGACAGGTGAGTTACTGACACACCTGAACCTCAGCCTCGTGATCCAGAAAGTCTTCAGAGACAAATGAATCAATTTTAATTTTAATTCAACGTCCAGAGTTACTGAACAAAGATACGATGAAATCAAAATCACCTCAGACAGGTATTCAGATGAATTCAGACTGTGTATCAGAGGAGCGATGAACCGAGACGTTTTAGAGTGAAATGTGTCAGAAAGGTTTCAGCAGGTTCAGAGGAAACAGCAGCAGGAAAAAAATGGATGTTTCAAACTGACTGAAGCAGAAACTACCAGCAGACAGACGCAAGAAGCTTCTGTGTCTGAGGATTCATTTAACAACGACAGGCTGAAGTTCAGGTGAACTGATCAGTCATTGATCAGTTATGTTGAGGTCAGATTCTGGAGGAAATGTTTGTTTATCACCACGGCTGATGATTGTGACGAGTCCTGGAAATGAAGTTTCCTACCGATGACCCCGAGGTCGACGGCTCGGTCGTAGTAGTAGGAGAAGGCGTAGAAGTCCATGTCTGCAGCTTCAGCCGCCTTCGTCACCTTCCTGTACAGAACCTTCTCCACCTTGGTCAGACACGCCTCGTAAACCGGCTCCCCTGAAACACACACACAGATACAAGGTTCCTACACATGATGCCAACCAACCAACCGACCAATCACATCTCTGCGTGGACCTTACCTGCCTTCTGTCCCTTCACAGTGTAGACGACGTCATTGTGCTCCCACCTGCCTGAGTACTCTGGAGCAAGGCAGGGGCTGACCAGCTCAGTGCTGCCCCCTACTGCACGCGCACACACACACACACACACACACACACACACACACACACACACACACACACATATAAAACTGATCCTCCTCATTTAATTTTAGTTTCTATTAAATCTTTGCTTTAACTTCACACTGAAACTATAACGTCAGAGTCAACAGGTAACAACCAGCTGCAGCTGAACGTGATGATTCATATGGAGAGGTGTTTGTCTCCACCTCCATTATTCCCTCTCTTTTAGCTCTGTGTTTGGTCTCCAGCACCTCCTGAGGGAAATATCTGACTCTTCAGCTGCTGAATGTTCCTCTACACTCAGATTTATCAGGAACACCCAGCTAAAACTGAACCAGTCTAATCCAACAGTCCAGTGATCAATCATCCTCACGAAGGTTATAATGCTCAGTTTGCTGAAAGTTTCTTAGAGAAAAGCAGATCCAACTCATTTAGAAAGATTTGCATTTCTGGTATATTTTCCATCTGTATCAGTGAGGACAGACAGAGTTAAAGGTGGAAACATCATTAACTACAGCCTTAAAATGAGTTAAGTTGAATCAACATCAACACAAACCAAACACTTTGAGCTTCAGTAAACTGAACTGAATGTTTAGTCCACTCCCTGCAGATACAGAGAAACAGACAGCAGAGAGGATCTGTGCTGCAGCTTCTTACAGGAACTAAATCACTGCAACAGCTGGCAGGCAAGGAATTAATCTTGCTGTGTTATTAAAAGATTAGATAATGGCTTATTTATCTGATGGGGGGTGGGGGGGTATAAAAGGCAGAGATGAAAGCAAATTGAAAAACAAGAAAAAAAGAGGGTTATGGACGTACGGGGTGAAGAGTCGACGCCTCCTAAGACGGCGAGTCGAGCCGACATCAGACCCAGACCCAGATAACTGCAGAGAGAGAGACTCACTGACACTCACTCAACTTAACCTGATCCTGAGCACAGTTAAATGATCGTCAATTATAGTCAATAAATTAATCAAGAAAATTCATCTGCAACAATTCTGACTGAGTCATCATTTAACTAAATAACATATGAAGTTCAGACACATTCATACACTTCATCAGCTTCATGAACCTTCAGACATTTCTAGATGAAATATTCTATTAATCATAGATTTAATAAGCTGAGGCTCTGAGAGAGTGAAGTGACTCTGACTGTGTTCAAGTCAACATTCAGGTTCTTCATCAGGACTTTATTTCACTGCTGCAGCAGGAGGGAGCTGAACTATCCAAAATGATCTGTAATATATAAAATTATAAAATGATCACATCTGTTTCACTGAATGGAGTGTGTGTGTGTACCTGTGAGTGTAGACGGTGTGTGTGTTGTTGAACATCTGGAAGGACCTGATGTAGTCGATAGGTGAGGTCTGGATGGTTTTCTACAGAAAAACAAAATATCATCAGAGCTCTGACTCAGCGTTTCCAGGCTGAATGAGTTCTGCTGATGAGACGTCAACAATGACCCTGAGGTGACGTCCAGTCCACCACAGTTCACTGACCCTGTCTAACAGTTCTATTTACGTTCCATTGGACTCTCACAAGAAAGTCTTTCTTGTTGTTGCTCTGTTGTAGCATCAAAACTAATCTGCTCCACCTGAAGAGAGAAAAGGAGCAGAAGATTTCTTTGTAACGTTAACAGAGTGTTCACTACTGTTGATGTGAGGAGCAGCCATCTTGAATTCTTATGTCGGGTGTGGTTGCTCTGACTTCTCGACTTCAGAACTCGGACTTCAGAACTCGGACTTCAGAGTTCAACTGAAACGCACCATAAGGTCTTGAAAAGACAGACATGTGATCAGACCATTTCTGGAGGTAGTCTGGATCACACTGTGCACAAAGGAACACCCAGCTAAAACCTGACCTCTGACCTCTGGCCTCCACTGATCAGCAGCTCTCTGACCTGATGAAGACGTAAAGACAGACGCTCTCGGTCAGTGACTGGTACAGAGCTCCTGCAGCTGATCTGATCTCAGATCTGATCTCAGAGAGAACAAGAACCAGGACTCGTTAAAAACACCATGTGTATAAAGTTTCCTCTTCACTGTCTACAAGAGACAAAAATGGACTGAAATAGCTCAGTCAGTGTTTGTAATCAGTTCCTTGGTTGCCCCCACCCACCCCAAAACTCCCACCACCATTTAACCCGTCCTCCCCCCTCCCTTTATCACAGACTGAAGAAGAAGATGACGAGGATCTTCCTGGTGAACTGCTCTGCAATCCCTCGTGAATGAAGTCTGACCCAGATAAGAAACCAACCCCCCCACCCAACACACCACCATCATACACCCCCCCCCCCAATGTGAGGGTGTTTATTTGGGATTAGCGTGGCATTTACAGATTAAAGCCTCTAAGATGGAGCCACACTGGCAGTTTGACTGAAGAGAGAGAGAGAGAGTTCTTTCTCTCTGAGTCTCCCTCGCTCTACCAATCTTAGTCCACCCCCTGTCTCCCCCCTCTCTCTGTTAGTGTCTCACCTCGTCCTGAGGGCTGAAGGTGATCTGAGTTGACCCGCCGCCCAAATCCAACATCCCCACTGTGGGGGAGTCAGCGCTGTGAAGACCACCTGAACATGGAGAGGAAGGGAGGAAGGGGAGGGAGGGGAGGGAGGGAGGACGGGTAGGGGGGTCAACAGGGGAGGAGGAAAAGAAAAGAGAGTAAAAAGAGAGAGAGATTAGGAAAAACAGAGAGAGAGCTGCAGTATAATCCAATAACAGGTAATCACTATTTCTTGTCCACATTAATCTGGTTTTTTACACACACACACACACACACACACACACACACACCATAAACCTTACAACACTCACTTGCATGAAAGCACAAACAGAAATTTCTCTTCCTGTCATTGGTTCATATCTAATCATGAGATAAAATCCTAATTTATACAAAATTTAAATCTGTGGGTATGTGTATGTGTGTGTGTGTGTGTGTGTGTGTGTGTGTGTGTGTGTGTGTGTGTCTCACCTGTGAGGAAGTTGACGGTGATCCACGCAGAAATCCCTGAACAAATAAAAAATAATAACATTAAATTACTGCAGTCTCCACCACTACGCAGATGATACTCAATTCTAAATCTGTGTCACAGATCACAGATCGTGATGTGATTGCCTGTGTTTAGCTGACATGCTAACATGCTAACATGCTCACAATGACAGTGGAGACAGGAAAATGTCTCCGTCCAGATCTGAACCAGGGTCAGTTACAATCTCAACCCCTACGCCTTAATGACAAAGCTGATGTTTAGCAGGTGTAATAACTGAGGCTGATGGGAGCATCATTAGTTCTGCAGGTTATCTGATCAAAAGCCAAAGCAGCAGGTAAATTAAATCTTTGACCTGATGGTGGCGCTGAATGTAACAACCTCTGTAGTCTCATTTAGACACTCGTTAGCAACCGCCTTTTTTAAGACACGTAAAAGCTTCAAACATCAGGAGTGGGGGATTTACTGACCCATTTTATGTTGGAGAATAAAACCTGAAAATGTCTTGAGCTTGTGTTAAAACCACAGACCTTATTTCAGACATGTAACCAGAAACACACTGACTCTGGGACGAGTGAACAGGAAGTGCTAACATGCTAACATGCTAACTGACTTCCTGGCTTTAAGACTCATTCCAGCAGCTCTATATTACACATTTAAACATAATGTTAAGCTTATTAAGCTTCAGGGGAAACTATTTTGTCAACTGCTGCATTTAAATTTGTCCAATACTTTGTTTGACAACCAAAATGTCACGTCTTCACTGAAAGCTCCATAGATTATTGTTTTCTTTTATTCATTTGGGTTTAAATTTTCTAAATTTTACTTTAAATTGTTACAAAATCATAAGGTTCTTTTTGGGAAATGTCCAAGGAATTTATAGGAAATCACAGGTTTGTATATAAAACATTACTCAATAATTCCTAACCCACCTCCTATACTTTGACACACAGAGGAGAGCAACATGTGGACAGATGAAATAATTTAAACATCCATTGTCAAAAATAAAGATAGAGTGATATGTTCTGAGCTCATCGAGGATCTACTTATTCAGGTCAACTCAAAGACGACATTAGTGTCCGTGGCAGAATATTTGCGCTCAGCTGCATGCATTAGTGCCTTTTACCAGCGACCTCTGACCTCGTCCACATGCAGAAGTGGATGATTAAAGGGCTTGATAGAAACTGTATCATAGGAGCTTTACCATAAAACTCTTAGGCAGAGACGCTAAGAAGCAATTTTCAAACAAAACAAACAAGTATGGAGAGAGACTCGGCTTTAGGTCGGGGAGCTAAACACCGGCACTTAGCACCCTCCTGCCCCCCAGTAACCACTCAGAGATCTGCATTAACAATAAGTCGCTTCCATTCAGGACGTTCAGAGGGTAATCTCAGCTGGGGATAAGCATCCAGGCCAAGAATGGCAAAATATCTGAGCGATAATAAGGCTGATGGAATCCGGTTAGACTTCTGAAAGGACTGTTTATCGTTCGCTCGGCAGCGACGGAGGAGGAGGAATCTGTCCATTAGTGGCTCGCTGACGGAGGAAAAGTGGACCGGGCTAAGAAGTTAATTCAGTAATCATTAAAAGACATTTATGGCCGAGTGGAGTAACGAGTTGATCCCACTCAGAGAGAAGGAGAAAACATTTCAGCCTCAGAAATGAACGGACAGGAGGGGGGGCTTAATCGGCCTCCCTCCCTCTTCAAGATTAAGTGGGACATTATCCCACATGGCCATAATTGCTTGTATGAACTAGTTTAAAAGGATTGGATTATATGTGGGAGAGCATCGTGTCCATACAGAGCGGGTGTTTAAAACACAGGACCTACATGTGATTCCTGTTCATATATATGTGTCCAACAACAGTGGTATTAGTGCAGCAGGGTTCACTGTGATGGCAGAGGAGGAGAAGGTCGACGCAGGGTCAACACAGGAGCCAGGAGGAGGGACGGCTTCAAACATCTGGAGCTGAGAGGTTCACATCTGGATCCAGGAGTTCCATAAAACTATCAATAAGTTCCTCTGAGGAACCTCCAGTCGAACAGGGTGGAGGAGCATCGTCAGGAGTCATGAAGCACTGACGGAGTTTCCTCAGAGGAACAGTTCAGTCTGCAGATATGTCTCTGCCTCAACAAACATTAAATATTAACTTGTGTGGTAACTTGTCATAAATGTAAAATAAAACAAAAACCTGTGACTGTGATCACAGATTCCTCTGATAGGACCTTCTATGTAGAGGAGCAGATTAGACAGTCAGCAGTTAGTGAAAAGTATTTCCCGTCTGAGAGTTCATAGCTACAGTCCAGAACTTTAATTTTACTCATCTTCCTCTGCTGCGTTCAGGGACATCATGTCTTTAACTGAGAAGAAGCAGCATCTTCATCCTCTCTGGGATGAAACCTTTTCAGCTGACTGTAAAGATTTGTTGTTTCCATCTTTGTTGGTTCCGACCGACGACACGTTTTTCAGACTGTCTTCATCTGAACTTCGTCTCTTTTAAGGAACCAAACCACTTCCATATAATGGACGAGCTGTGACCTGTTGTCAACAGTTTCCTGTTTGGAGGATAATGTGATAATGTGAGTTCTTCACTGTCATGTCTCTCATTTTCTGCTTCTTTTGTTAAAACAAATGACTTTTGTTGTGAGCTCTGTCCTGGTGCTTGTGTTTGGCTTCCTCTCCTGTGTCCTGAGCTCCGTCGTTCGCGACAAAATGATTGAATATTGATTATTTTAATTTTCTGCCCGTTCACATGAGGAGGTTTGTCTCCCGTTTCATCTCATCTTTAATCCTCCATGTTGGCAGTTTTCGTTGGGGAAATCAGAGCAGGACCTCTGAGGTTTCTGTCCCATGAAAAACAAGGAGGAGAAACAGGATCGAGTCACTGTTCATCATCCGACCTGCTTCACAGATTAAACGAGGAGACAAGCAAATTCTCTGTAATCTAATAAACATATAAAGAGATGAGGATCGTGTCCAGAGTGAGACCTGAGAGAGGTCACAGTCCTCCACAAACTCTCTGCTGTAAAGGACCACAGGTGTTTTAGTCCTGTCGTCTGACCAGCCGGACAAACCTACGCCTGAGTGAACCCACCGGACAGGAGACTGGACGAGTCCAAATCCACAAAGACACCACCTGTCAGGTGTTCCTGTTTCAAAACAAAGATGGAGGACGACCAGCAGCTCGATCTGTTTCTAATCAGACACATCAGTGCTGAAGAGTCTACTGAGATCCTGACAGACTGTAGAGTCCACGGACCTGAGCGAACTTCAGGTGAAGATGTTTATTTACCTGTGTGTCTCCCCGGCAACACTCAGGTGACATCATCAATCACACATCATCAGATATGATCAATAGAGAGTGACTGATCTGAGTCTTTACATATCACACACTGTAAGATCTGATCTGTACACTGAACCCACTGACCCAGACCTGATCCTACAGACCCAGACTCTGACCCAGACCTGGTTCAACAGACCCAGACTGGAACAGACCTGGTCCAACTTGGTCCCATCAGTTTTTCAGATCACTGGAGTCCTGATGTGGGGCTCTGACCTTTAGTGAACAGTAAAGACGTGTTACCTTCATCAGTGCCGTCCATGATGGACACGCTGTCGTCTCTGGACAGGAAAGGAGACTCCAGGAACAGCGCCCTCACCTGCACACAAAGACAAACAACACATGAAACGATCAATTCACTCATGTTTACAGAGTAAACAGAGACTTCAGGAATCAGCACATAAACACCAGGTTTTTAGTTTAGGGTTAGACCCTCCATCTCTATCTCACTACCAGACTCCATAGAGAAAACCAGGGATTTAACCAGGAGCTGCTGGAATACCACTGCCTCCATCTGTTAGTGTGTCTGTGTTACTGTGAGACTTTCAGTGCTGGAAGAAGTAATCAGATACTTTACTGAAGTAAAAGTACCACACAGTAACACAGACACACTAACAGATGGAGGCAGTGGTATTCCAGCAGCTCCTGGTTAAATCCCTGTTTTTGTATACAGAATATACACATATATATATATATATATATATATATATATATATGTGTGTGTGTGTGTGTGTGTGTGTGTGTGTGTGTGTGTGTGTATACACATAGTTATTAATTCTACTTTAAACTGCTCTCTTCATGTTAACACACCAGGTGCATTACATATCTGTGTTATTATTTTCTGATATAATCATAATTTTTTAATATTATATTTTAATAAAAACTAATGCCCCCCCCCCACCCCCCACCCCTGTGTAATCAGCTCTGTGTTTGGCTGAACCAGGACCAGTCTGATAATAAGAGCAAAGCCTCAGATTAAATCACATTTTGGCTGAACGCTCTAGTCCTGTTATTACTGATTACTTAAAAGCTTTAATAGACTTTTTTCTTTTTTGGCTCCGACATCCTGATGATGATGATGATGATGAAGAGGCATTAGCTTCCTGTGAGGATATTAGCTGAAGTAATTCACTTGCGTAATGCAGAGGAGCTGAATGTGACGTCAGGAGATTATTGAACTGAGCTGCTGATCAGGAGTTTGATTACCTGATCAGATTCTTCACGTTGTTAATGTCTGTTGTTGATTCCTGTTATTGAAGCTGTTCCTTTGTTTTTCAATCACTTATTCATTTATTTTAAAAATATTTAATCTTTTTACAATTAAAGTATGTAACTTTATATTTATTCTCTTTTTATTTGTCCAGATTATTTCATTTCTTATTTAAAAAATGTAGTTTTATTTAGTTTCTGTGTTGGTTTGATTGTGTTTGGCTGCAAACAGGAAAGAAAACAAACAAATAAAAAAACATTTATTTAGCGTAAATAATAAATAGTAAAATAAAATTCAATCCAACATTAAAAACTAACAAGGAACAAATGAACAAAAATAAATAAATAAAACGTGATCAAATCCAACAATTCTAACTCGACATTATAATTTATAATAATTTAAATTATAATTTCACACCAACATGTTGAACAGTCGGACATGCAGAAATAAATCAATCCAACATTTAACACTACAAGTAAAATTATTTCAATGAACTAATCAATTAAAATGAAAATACTAAGAGTGTGTGTGTGTGTGTGTGTGTGTGTGTGTGTGTGTGTGTGTGTCACCCTGTCCAGCAGGTGGTCGGCCTTCTCTCCAGGCAGCAGGCGGAGGCCGGCCGTGGCCTTCAGGACCACCGGGGTGGAGTTCCAGACGGAGGGGGGGATGCTGGACTTGGCAACCTCCAACAGCTCCACGATCCCTGATGTACACTGGACACAGGGGGAGGGGGGGGGGGGGGGGGGTATCAGTCCTATTACAGTTTACCTGGCTGAGCAATGATCCTGTGATGAACCTGTACCTTCTGTGGGTCGTCAGCGTACGCAGACAGTCCAGGTTTGATGGCTCTGAACGTCTCCTGGGCCAGTTTAGGAGCCTCTGCAGAGAAAACAGAAAAACAGTTTGTGTCCACTCGTCTGAGACGATGAAAGAAAGACAGAGAAAGTCCCGCTGCCTCATTGAATTCAACTTCATTTGGTTTCTGACCGACTGATCCTGGACCTGTGCCTACATCTGAGCTGTCATTAAGCTCTTAATGACAATCCCAGTCTGTATAACTAACAGGTGCTGCCATTAGTCTGGTTAGCTCTGCTGCTAACAAAGGAGCCAAAACAGCACTCAGCCTGTGTGATTTAGCTTAGCAGCTAAATGCGATAACGAAGGCATTTGGCCCGAGCTCAGCAGGAAACTTTCTCTAAGCCTAATAAACCAAAAACCTCTCAAACGCTCTAATGAGTTTGTGTCCATTTTGACTCTGCCAGCAGCTCCGCGACTTAGAGGCTGAAAGCTCCTCTTGTCTGCTGGATTCACATCTGGTAATTAATGTTTTGGGCCAACATGTGGATTTTAAATACACTAAAAGCAATTCAGAGAGGTCTGCTCTGTAAACCTTCACAATTTAATCTGAAAGGATCCATATGAATCCATTTAGCTTCAACTATAGAAGCTCAACATCCAAATGTCCTTTTTAATATCTGGAGTAAATGTTAGTGTCTGTTCCTGATGGTTCTCTCTGTGTTCTACTGTTCTCTACTGTTCTCTACTGTTCTCTACTGAGCTGAGAAGAAAAGACAGCAGAGTGTCTGACAACATCATGACAGGATTCCTACAGAGACAGAGCTTTTTATTAAAGAGGAAGATCCTTTTAGTTTAACCAGCCACTGCCTCCATCTGTTAGTGTGTCTGTGTTACTGTGTGGTACTTTTACTTCAGTAAAGTATCTGATTACTTCTTCCAGCACTGAAAGTCTCACAGTAACACAGACACACTAACAGATGGAGGCAGTGGGATTCCAGCAGCTCCTGGTTAAATCCCTGTTTTTCTCTATGGAGTCTGGTATTGATATATAGAGATGTTTCTGGTCAAATCTGTTCTAGACTTCAGATGTTAAAACAGAATGAGTCAGGGTTTGGTCTTAACTGAACTATTTCTATATCATTATTGATTAATCAGCAGATTATTGATTGATTGATTTTTTTGGGTTTGGGTTAAAAAAGTCCTAATGACATTTTCAAATGTCTTATTTAGTCTGAACAACAGCTCAGACAAAAAACAAATCCTCACATTTAAGAAGCTGGAACCAACAAAATGAATACACTAATGGATCAGTCGTCTCCAGACTAAATCTGTCGTTACTGTCTTTGTAGGACAGTGTTTACTCTCACATTCTACTGTACTCTACTGTACCTTGGTTCTCTATCTGGAACTTGAAGATGTGGACCCTGGTCCCGGTGCTCCCAGCGTCGAACATGATGCCGTACTGGAAGCTCGGTCCAGCAGCAGAGGCCGAGTGTCCATCTCCGGTCTGGTCCGAGCCGGGTCGGCGTTGAGGAGGTAGTCTGTAGGCTTCAGGCTTCGAGACGCCGTAGTGACGCTTCACAAACATCAGGTAGGTGAGCAGACAGCACACGAAGAGGAAAACTCCGGCCAGCTTTGGTCTCTTCATCTCGACTCATTCTGTGCTGCAGCCTGAGAGTCTGAAAACACAGTCTTTAATATTCACATTAAACAGGAGACGTCCCTGGACACGCTGCAGCAGCAGGCAGCTGTTCTGTATGTGAGGTTTCACCAGTGACACCTACTGTTAATAACATGTGTGAGGCTGCAAATGTTTGCCTGTATGCAAACTGAAAATTAGCAGCTATTTGAATGGAGTTTGGTGTGGATTCAGATTGGTCAGTCTGATTTGTGAACAGCTAGAACTACTGCAACAAGACTATATATATATATATATATTTATATGTTTATATATATAAAACTTTATATTTTAGCTGTTTCTATAAAGAGGATTTCACAGACTGCAACTGTTGGAGGAATATTCATCATCAATGTTCACCTACATGTAAACTGACATTAAATCGACAGATATTTGAATGGAGTTTGGTGTGGCTTCATGTTAACTCTGACTGAGCAGCTGCAGGACATTAACAAACATGAACTCTATTAACTCTCCATCATATGTCAAAGAGAAGCTGTTTGTTTACACATCATGATGTATTTAGCAGATGCTAACAGTCAGCTGACACCTGACACCAGCAGCAGTTAGCCTGTTAGCATGAAGGTGCTACCACAGTTTCCCGCCGGTCGAACATGAGTTTCTTTAGCCTGAGAACAAACCGTGAACCGTGTGGAAACGCACCGAGCAGAAACCGTCCGCAGTCGCTCCGTTAGTTCAACACTGCGCTCACTTTTCTCCTCATCCTGCTCCTTCATCCAACTCCACTGTCAACAATACAACCGCTGCGCTTTCTGATGACGTCACATGACGCGCGGCGCTGGGTACGTGGCCGAAAACACGAGGCAAAAAAAAAAGAAAAAAAAGTTTGGTTTGTTTTTCTGCAACTTTTTCTTCTTTAGTTTGAATAAAACATTGAAATGAAGAAACATATAATTCTGTAGAGAGATGTAATCTAATGAACCTGCTTTAGTGATTTTAAACGTGTATAAAAATAAAAATCAAGCTTTATTTTAAATGTGTGACATGTTTAAATAGATATTTTAAAAAGTTAAAGATCAAATTAAATTTCTCTCTCCTACTTTTTAATTGAATGTGTTTCATATTATGATCAGTTCTTAAATTCACATTGTAACTAACGTCTGACTGGTGTTTTAACATAGAGATACATTTAATTCATATTCATTGTCATTGGGATAATGTTAAACCACAGTCACAGATCTCCAAAAATAAAATGAAATAAAATCTGACACCTACAGAATCCCTTGATGGGAATATTCAGTCATCATTGTCCTGCTCTCAGAGGATGAACTCTGTCAGACCTGTTCTCTCCTGTGATGACCTGTGCTGCTCTGTAGGGGGCGCTGTCACCACCTCACACTGACTCATCAACACAGTGAAGAATCCTGTTCCCTCCTGTGAGTCTGAGCAGCAGCTGGTGAAACGCCTCATTAACCTGCAGCAGCCAATCAGACGCTGAGGAGGAGGGGTTCATTCACCATATGGTTAGAGTGTGTGTGTGTGTGTGTGTGTGTGTGTGTGTGTGTGTGGAGGCCTTTCTCTGTTCTCATTGATCAACAGGGTGGAAGGAGGACGACAAACTGTTGCTTTAATAATCTTTATTCATACAGCAGCTTTCACACATGAGCTCTACGTACTTTATATAAAAGACAAATAAAACATTAAATCGACAGATATTTGAATGGAGTTTGGTGTGGAGCCGCAGTTAGCCTGTTAGCAGGTCTGTGAGGGTCTGAACAGAACCAGGAAACTGGATCATGGAGCTGGAGTGAGTCGAGGTGGAGACTGAGCTCAGAGGTCAGAGGTCAGAGACAGGTGAGGAGAAGGTGTAGTGAAGTCTGTGAACAGGTGAAGGTGTGTGACACAAACACACGCATGAGGATCTTTATCCTGCAGGTTCCAGGTGATGCTGAGCTGATGAACAGCAGGTGTGCAGATCACGTTCAGGTGAGACAAGGTTCACCTGGAAAATCCTCCAGTCCAGGTCTGTCAGTCTGTCTGTCTGAATGAACCAGAGGATTCAGTTTTTTAGTTTGTTTCTTCTGTTTTTCTCGTTGCTTCTTCTTGTGTTTCCTGTTTTATTTTGAAGTCACTTTGTCTTCAGTGTTTTTATTTCTGGTCTTTGTTTTGTTTTCTCTTCTTTTTCAGCCTCACCTGTTCTCAGGTATCTCCTGTGCATAGATCCAGTCCTGACTTTTCTTTCCAGTCAGTCAGTGTTTTATAGTACTTCATATAATATAATATAATATAATATAACCCAGCTCTTGAATATGAATATAAAGTTGAGTGTTGCAGATTAATCTGAGTGAACATGAGTGTGTTCATCAGCTGTTACAGACTCACATCAGTTTATTCTGCTGTGAATAAACCACCATGTATCTTCATCTAAAGCCCCCCCCCCCCCCCCCCCCCCCCCCTTGCTGAGCCTTCATCATCACTCTGCTCCATATATGTAATTTCATCTATAAGCCTCTAATAGGTTTTTATCAGTTAATGGGTCGCGGGGACGTTAATGGTTCTGTAATCTTTCTGCTGCCTTTTTATTTTCATCACTCTGATGGTCGGAGGAACAAAAGCAGAGCTGAGTGGATCCTAATCGTCCTGCAGATTTACATACAAATGTCATTTGGAGACAATTACGTCAGTTTGAGACACTAATCCAACTAAGTTGTTAATCGACACAGAAACACACACAATGATTTTCACATTCAGACTCTGACAGTTACTGTCTCAGTGCATTCTGGGAATATTATAGTAACTCCACCTGTCACCTGTCACCTGCTCTGTCAGTTTTATCAGGTGTTAACAGTCAGTGATGATCGAAGAGACGGCCGAGGTCAAACAGGAAGAGAAGAACCTCTGATCCTGGTGAAGGACCTGCTGCTCCATGTCTCCTTCACTGCTTCCTCTCTTATCTCCTTCACTAAAGGAAAGGAGAGAATGACGTCCCATGATGCCTTGCAGCAGTGTGACATGAAGAAACAACAGTTTTCATGTCAGGAGTCATCATGAAGATCAGACTGACCCCCCCCCCCCCTCCATCATGTCTTTAGAGCCTGTACTTTATGTTCCCAGCAGCTTCACCCGCTGCATGCTGGGTAAGGGTTAGAAGTTAAAGGATCACTCTGTTTCTCTGCTGCTCAGTGAGTCAGCTTCAGTCTCTGATGGTAGATGTTGAGGAGGAGCTGTTTGTATCTGGGTCATGTGATCCCATCAGGAGGATTATTAGGGAATCATTTGAAGGATTTGTGGGGATATAATTCAGTATGTCAGGATCATAATTGATAGAAGATTCCACTTTCATCCTGTAAGACGCAGCTTCAGTGTGGATTAGAAGACGCAGCGGGGACATCTGGACTGAGCTGCCTTATTTTCTGAGTCTTATTAGGCTGCATCTCATTTATCTCAGCTCTGGTTCTCATCTCCAATCTGCAGCAGGTCGACCAGCTGCAGGGAGGACGCTGCGTTCACTGTCACGGAAATGACAGTTCCTTCAGGTGAAACTGAACTTTCTCCTGCTGCAGGCAGAGCAGCTGAGTTACTGACGACACAAAGACATTTTCTAAAAACATCAGCTTCTAAAAACCAATAAAACAGAGTGAACGTCTCCACCGACCAATCCGCTGGGCTATTTTTGGAGAGGGAAAAAAACAGATAGAAAAAAGGAAAAGAAATGATGATTAATGTTATTGGATTATTTACATTGCCCTCAACATGATTGAGCTGCAGAAATGAAATTAAAATGTGTGTTGAATGGGATTTTCCAGGAAAGTCCAGTAAAAACCACGACGGTAATAAGGAATGACTAATTCTCCCAAAGTCGATTAAACACCATCTCATCCCTGAGGAGAATGAACTGCAGAGCAGAGAACAAATGAGAGCGGGATTAGACGCTAAGAGGCAGATTAAAGTGTTTTCATCTATTATGTTTATGATTATTCAGCGTGTTCTTGTTCTGAAGGATTAACTCTGCTGGTTAGTCCAGAAAACAAGAAAACAAGAAAACGAGCCATTAACCACAGGAAGAGAGGACAGGATCAGGACCTGGACCAGGACAGACCTGAAGAGGGTTTACTTCAGTAACACGACAGTTTGCTGGACGTGTTCGTAGTTTAAGTCTGTGTTAATAAAGATTCATGGACGATTTGAATGAACATGTGACGACAGGAGCCACTTTAACCTGACGGAACCTGAACTGTACATCAGGTAAAAACCAGGAAACAGACACAGCACTTCCTGCTCCAGCAGGAGAAGAGGATCATGGGTAATACAGAGCGAGGCTGCAGGGGGCGCTGCTGCTCAGAGAAGTCACAGAGTGTCGCTTTAAAGAAACAGGTGCAGGAGGAAGTGATCTGCTCAGTGGGAGTGAAAGTACTCAGGTACTGACAGAGTACATAGTACTCGCTGCAGCGAGTACATAGTACTCTGTCAGTATCAGCGGGTCTGACCTCACAGGAGGATTAGCTGTTTGGACTTCTTTCATTTTTCAATCTATTTTAAACAATAGCTTCAGATTAGCCGTCAGAGTCAGAGTGCATCAAATAAAGAAAATTGCATTAAATTATCCCATTAATATTATTATATTCGCTGTGCTCCAACATTATATAATGAAACAAAGTGGTTTTACTCACTCATCCCCCTCAGCCCTCATCTACAAAGGAGCCATGCTAGTAAATGAAAATTGGATTGTTATAATGCAGCTGAGTCCAAATGAAAAACTGCAGAGAGGACGAGGACGAGGACGAGGACGAAGACGAGGACGCAGCAGGAAATCAGGTTTTTCTCCTGCAGAGACTGAATCATCCCACAGCTCAGAGACACTTTAACACACCTGCAGGTAAACAGACACCTGACCTGCCTCAGTACACACACACACTAACAGATGGAGGCAGTGGTATTCCAGCAGCTCCCAGTAAAATCCCTGTTTTTGTCAATGGAGTCTGGTGTTGATATATAGAGATGTTTCTTTGACCTGATCAGTTTGAGTTCATCCACAGTGAACAGCAGTGAGTTATTAAAAGCACTGTGATGTGTTAATGCACATGTTGCGTGAGTTTAACATCAGTCCAGATGTTGACAGCTGCAGTTTCTCCTCAATAAGCTCATATAAGAGACGGAGAACAATTCACAGAGCAGCACTAAGCTCTGACTCCAGACTCACTAATGGATCCTATAGAGACAGATTTAATCATGTGACTTCATTTCACTTTAAATCTGTCAGAGTGAGACGTCTCCTCACTGGACAGATTTATGATATACCAGATATTCATGGTCCCAGAGGATGAATCCTGCTGAGGCAGGAAACAGCTGCTGTTCTGACCTGATGATGAGCTGCTGAAGTTCACTCAACGTCTTTTTCATAATAACAGAGTCCTGCAGGACTGATCCTAGAACCAGGAAGTCAATTAGCATGTTAGCATGTTAGCTCTTCCTGTTGTCAGTGTGTTTCTGGTTAAATGTCTGAAATAAGGTCTGTGGTTTTAACACAGGCTCAAGACATTTTCAGGTTTTATTCTCCGGACATAAAATGGGTCAGTAAATCCCCCACTCCTGATGTTTGAAGCTTTTACGTGTCTTAAAAAAGGCGGTTGCTAACGAGTGTCTAAATGAGACTACAGAGGTTGTCGGGGACGTTAACATGAAAACCCATCTACTCACCAGTCCACCTTTACAGCCTCGTTGTGTTTCTACTCACGCTCTTTCAAACTCTCACTAACTTTCTAAGAAGAAAGGCTTTTGTAGAAGAGCTCAGAGCTAAATGAAATGACAGTGTTACATTAGCTTTCTGTGGAGGGAACCAGGCTGATGCTAACGTCAGGTTTGGACTACAGAAACGCATCATCACTGCAGGACTGAACACATGAACTCATCAGTTTCCTTTAGAAACTTCTTCAGTTTAGAAACATCAACACAATTCAATCAATTTACTGCCATGAAATATTTCATGACACGATGTTCAGAGGTTTGTGTTTGACTCTGTGTTTATTGTTCTGCAGAGTGAGTGTGTGTGACACACGCTGTTGTAGGTTTGTTGTGTGTTTGTGGTGTGTTTGTTGTGTGTTTGTGGTGTGTTTGTTGTGTGTTTGTTTTTTTTGTTTTTTGTTTTTTTGTTTTTTTTTTTTTTTTTTTTTTTGTTTTTTGTGTGTTTGTTGTGTGTTTGTGGTGTGTTTGTTGTGTGTTTGTGGTGTGTTTGTGTGTTGTCTCTGATTGGTTCCCAGTTAAACAAAGTTTTTTCGAGTGCGGCTCTGAGGAAGATGAATCCTCTGAGTTTAATCAGTTTCTGTCGTGGCTGCACAGAAACATCTTTCACAGATGATGAACACAGATTGATTGTGAAGTTAGATTACATTGTTAGATTACATTGTTAGATTACATGTTGTTAGATTACATATTGTCTTACAGCCTCCTGACCTTTAATAAATGTTAAACCCTGCAGTCAATCTGCTGCCTGCTGATTGAAGTGGCTGCAAAGCTGATTTAACACAAACTTAATCAAATCAAAGCTAAACTTTCACGTTTGACTTCACTGAGAGGTCAAAGGTCAGGAGACGAAAAAATAAAAGAGTAGACAGGACACCTTTTTTACCTACAGAAACAGGAAGTGAGTGAGCTCAGTTCTCCAGAATAAAATCACAGCCGTGTGGTTGATTCTCTGAAACACGGAGGAGACAAGTGAACACATCACAGATTTCTGAGTGTCCCCTGTTTGTTTCCTGTTCAGCTCCGTCTTTGTAAATAAAGTTGATTTGTATTGTTGTGTGTGAGGTGACCTCACAGAAACTGCTCTCCCCCTCTTCTTCCCCTCAGCGCCTTAATTTCCTGATAACCTGTTAATTTTATTGTTTTTCACTCACATTACATGATTACTGCGATGACCCGCCGACTCAAATCACTTAATGCATTATTATTGAGGCCGGCACTCGCCGGCTCCTTTAGCCAAATGACTGTTGATATTTGCTTTTAATTTAAGCAATCCACTACAAGACTCATTAACATGCTGCTAGATTAACTGCTTCCAAGCTGAGGTTATCCGCCTCTTAATGCCCTTTCCATGGAGATAATCCCTGCTAACTTGGATTGGAGGCTACAATGAGATAAGCAGCGAATATGAAGAGATGAAGGAGAACCTGTCTGATCTGATCCCGGCTCCAACAATGATTGTTTTTCTCTTTCTGCTGCAATTTGCTTAATTTGGCCGTTATTGACAGAGAGCGTGTCACGGACCCTGAAGGCAGCACTGATCGTACACACAGACTCACAGACGGGTGAGTGATTACTTCACTGACAAACAGCATCTGTGGAAACTCAGACTTTCTCTGCTCCACTCCTGTGCCCTCTTTGTAGCCGTGTCTCTTTGTAGCTGTGTCTCTTTGTAGCGTGTCTCTTTGTAGCTGTGTCTCTTTGTAGCTGTGTCTCTTTGTAGCTGTGTCTCTTCCAAATGCTGTGTGCGTGTTGTCAGACTGCTGAAGTTGTGTTGATCCTTCAGGGCCTCCGTAGCCTGTCAGTAGATCGGTGTTGAACAGGCTGAGGGACCCTGACTCTGCTGCGGAGGAGGATTCATCCATCGATCAGAGGAGCTGGATTACAGACGGAGACTCGAGGAAACAGACAGAGGAGGACCAGTCCTGCTGGACGTCATGTGATGAGGACGACTGTCTCCTGTCTGCAGAGGTTTCCACAGTCAGCACTCACACCTGCTGCAGGTGTATTTGGTTCATTATCATCACACACAGCTCAGCTTCAGGCCTCTGAGGTCCAGCTACAGGTGTTTGTCTCTT
The DNA here is from genome assembly GCF_001640805.2 of Lates calcarifer. Lineage (NCBI taxonomy): Eukaryota > Metazoa > Chordata > Actinopteri > Centropomidae > Lates > Lates calcarifer. Next base: position 67,865 of record NC_066848.1, on the reverse strand, counting down.
CCTGCAGGTAAAGACCAGCTGATACGGTCACACGCTGACCTCTGACCTCTGACTGTGTCGTCAGGTAAACTTGTTAAATCATCATCAGCCTCTGAAACTGTTCCAACCATCAGGAGGAGAAACTCATTCTCATCTTCTTCAATCTGTTCTTAGCCTCATTTATGTAATCCACACACACACACACACACACACACACACACACACACACACCTCCTGCTGAGAGGGGTGTGTGATACATCACTGAAGAGCTCTCATCAGTTTTATTCACTCCTTTATTTAAGTCCCAGAGTAAAATTACTCCATTACAAGTAAAAGTACTGCAGTAAAAATATTACAGTAAAAATATTACAGTATCACTTAAATTAAAGTACGGAAGTTAAGTACTTCAAATACTAAAAAGTCTTAATGAAGCAGTTGTTTGTTTGTTTAGTGAGAAAAACATTTTGTTGAAACTTATCAATAAATAAATGAAAAGTATGAATCAAATCTGGAAGATGAAATATTCAGAATGTTTTGGAGCTGAAAAAAAGAATTTATTAAATGTATTAGATGAAATCTGATCTTTCTCAGCTGATTGATACGGAAGCTCAACTCTGCCAAAACAAAGGCTCCTGATCTCAACAAGTTTTCATCGTTTGCTCCAAAATGGCGCCGGTTTTCTGTGAGCGTGCGGCGGCAGCTGAAGGTCAGGATTGGGGTCAGAGAGAGGGAAAGGGGGGAGGAGGGGGAGGATGAAGGGTGGGGAGGGCTTCAGGGTCGGGGTCAAAGGTCGGAGGTTTCAGCTTGGGAAAGTGTCTTCATCTGTCTCCAGATCCTGTGACTGGATCTGATGAGAAAGTAGAACTCACAGTTAATGTTCTACTTGTAATTCTCCTGCAGGTGAAGGTTCAAATGTCATGTTTTTATTTTTCCCATCAGCCCCTCTGACGGCTCACAGGTGTGAAGGTCACCTGCAGGAAGAGGAAAAACCACCAGACCGTCTCTCTTTGTCCATTTGGGTCGACTTTGTTAAATTAGCATAATGCATGTAGCTTACAGAGCGAAGCGGCACGCGCTGGCATCATGTGACGGAGGCGGCGTGACGCCTGAGGGCCCGGTGGCGGCCGGCTAAACAAACAGACCAGACACAGTCTCTGTACAGTATTAAATTTTTTAATCATTAGCCATTAGTGCTAATGGCAGCAGACAGACTGGAGCTTTCTCTGGATGCTGCTGTTGTTTGTCTGGCTTGGCCTCATGCACTTTAAGGGCTGAGATTACAAAATGTAAATGAGGATGGGGGGTGTGGGGGGGGCACAGACCTCATATAAGAGTATATGGTCCAGACTTCCAGACACAGACTCCAGTCTAATTTAAAAACTTTAATCCCGACCCAGGAGTTGTTTACATCAGTGAATTAGGTTAATCTATCCGGGCTATTTGCATAAATGTGCATTTATGAATAATTAGTGGAGCACAGAGGCTGTAGGTGGAGACTGAGGGGGAGGGGGAGGGGGTTTGGACGCGTGGCCAGACTATTGTTGCCGTTGACTGCAGTAAACAATAGATCAGCGAAAACAATGAACAACAAAAAGCCCGGGGAGCAGCAGCCGTCTGCTGCCTGAATTACTGCTATCGCTTACAGGAGCCGGACCTGCTGCACGACCTGCTGCAGGTCGCTAATTTAATTACAGCTGCTGCTTTAATTGGTCTCATTAACTCAGTTCAACTCACAGAGAGGAGACTGTTTAAAGCTGCAGTTCACCTCAGACTGAAGACCAGGTTTCACTCTGGACCGGTCGACTGCTGCTGTGTCTGATACAGATTTATTTATAAAGTCCAGTGTCTTCATGAATCTACAGAAACACCACAGTTAATGTTGATGATGGTAAAACTGCTTCAGAAATATGAAGATGTTTTCTTTTCATTTTAATCATCTTCACACTAGCTCATTATGTAGCATTAAACTGAAACGACAGTATTAGCTGTGTTAGCTAGCTCCTGTTAGCTGTGTTTTTCTCTGAGAAAAATCAGCTAGCTGCTGTCGTTAACACTGAATAACTAACCTAGCCAGTTAGCTAGTTAGCCTTGTTAAGCTAAATGAAAGAGATGTTAGTTACAGTGCTGTGTTTATTTACAGCAACAGACTTTAGCCAATCGAGCTAAAGAGTCAGATCCTTTTAATTTAATCAGAAACATCAAAATCCCTGTTTTCATCAGTGGAGTCTGGTGGAGATACAGAGACGTTCCTGATGAAACTAAAAGGACCTGACTCCTGTCATCATGTGGTCAGTGTGTGTGTGTGTGTGTGTGTGTGTCACTTTCTTCACTGTAACAGGTGATAAATAAGCAGAGTGTTAGATGTGTGTGTGTGTGTGTGTGTGTGTGTGTGTTGGGGGGGGCAGAAACAGACTGTTTCCTCCTCCAACAGTCAAACTGCCTCTCCCTCTCTCTGTTGGTCTGAATGTGGAAACGTCTTTTATTCCCTGATGAGTCTTCAGGGGTCGGACCGGCCCTCAGGGGAGCCCCGCCCCCTCTTTTCACCGAGCAGCCTGTGGATGAGAGCGGGCCGACTCCTCCAAACTAATCAATAACCATGGAGGTTAGACTGAGGAGAGATCGGAGGCAGAGGGAGGAGAACTCTGCAACCTGACGCCTGAGAGACAAGACCCAGGGCTGAGAGCACAGGAGGAGAGACAGAGGTCAAAGGTCACAGAGGCTTCAGCTGATTCGTCACTGAGGCAGATCAGATCCTCCATCCTGTGGTCCTGGTTCTGGACTCAGGACTCTGAGTCAGGATCTGGTTTTCAGACCTGAACTGTTTTAGTTCCTCATCAGCTGCTGAATCCTGATCCTGTAAACCTCTGCACTCAGACTGGATTCACTGCTGAACAACGAGGCTGTAAAGGTGGACTGGTGAGTAGATGGTTTTCATGTTAACGTCCCGACAACCTCTGTAGTCTCATTTAGACACTTGTTAGCAACCGCCTTTTTTAAGACACGTAAAAGCTTCAAACATCAGGAGTGGGGATTTACTGACCCATTTTATGTTGGAGAATAAAACCTGAAATGTCTTGAGCTTGTGTTAAAACCACAGACCTTATTTCAGACATTTAACCAGAAACACACTGACAACAGGAAGTGCTAACATGCTAACATGCTAACTGACTTCCTGGTTTTACCTGAGCTGAGGAGCTGCAGCATCACCTGACCCCTCCCTGCTCCACAACCATGAGAGTCAGAGGCTTCAGACCTGATCCCAGATCCCAGTCCTTCAACATGCAACCACACACACACACACACACACACACACACAGACAGACAGCACATTAATTACAAAAGGCAGAAATAAAACGATAAAGACGTCGGAGGATGAAGATAAACTCTGAACGAGGATAAAAAGCTCAGAGGAAACAAAAGAATCAAAGACCTTAATCTGAAGATTATTCAAACCCACATAATCAATCAATCTCCTCCTTCATATAATGGTAATCCACGCTGTTTTCAAATGAACATAAGTTTCTTACTCACACACACACACACACTCAGAGTTTAATCCAGCCTCAGCACCTTCTTTTCAGATTACACGAGTCAAACTGATGTTTCTGATTTTGTGAAAACCTTTATAATCTGAAAAACTCTGAGGCTGCGTCATCGTTTGATTATCAGCACAAAGCTGAGAGAGAGAGTTACAGTGTGTGTGTGTGTGTGTTACTGTGTGTGTGTGTGTTACTGTGTGTGTGTGTTACAGTATTTTCCTGGACTCCTGATGTTTCAGCTCTCAATGAAACTTTTCCTCAATCAACTGCACACACACACACACACACACACACACACACACACACACACATTCCTTCCTGCTTATTGATTGATCAGCTTCTCATTTTTCTTTGATTAAATGTTTATTTCCCTGTGCTCTGCTGTGTGTTTGTTTGTTTATTTGTTTGTTGTTTACAGGTGTGCAGATGTTTCTTTCTCTCTCTCTTAACATCTGTAAATATCAGCCGATCACCAAACATGTTCTGGAGCTCTGAAAGTTGACATCACACAATCCCAGCATGCAACAGTCGAGATCAAAACGCCGCCATATTGGCAGGAAAGCAGCGCTGTTCAGACACATCGCTGCCAGCAGCCATCAATTCATGATCAATATAAAATTAATAAATTATCAATATTTTAAAAAGTCAATGTAAAAACAACATGATATTAAAAATCAAAGTTTAAACAACAGAATCCGTTTTTCCTCCGTCTGAAGATCAAAGTCTCATTTCCTCTGTGGTGAAGACAGGACGCATTTTATTTTGAAAATCCTCTGTTGAATCTTGAACACGTTGGTCTGAGCTCAGGTCAGAGTCCACAGGTTTTATATCACAGACAGGTGAAGCTGAATCCTCAAAGTCTGATGGAAATCTTCTTTTAATGTAACGTGTGTTAATGAACCAGAGGAAGGTTTGGTCTGAACCACCTGATTAACTCTCTGGTTTTATTTTGGGGTTAGTGCAGAGGTGAAATGGAAGGTTGTGTTTTATTTTTCAGTGTCTTTGACTCAGGTTCATTTTCAGTTTGAATGTGGAGAAATAAAATATGAAAGTGATGAAAAAGAAGAAGCAGCAGTTTCACATGTTTCACAGAGAGAATGAAAATCAGCTGTTAGAGAAAATGAAGCTCCTCATGATGAAAGTCTGTTTGGAAATTAGGGCCAAGTTAGAGTTTAATCCCTGCAGATTGACTGCAGGCTGTGTGTGTGTGTATGTGTGTGTGTGTGTGTGTGTGTGTGTGTGTGTGTGTGTGTGTAGAAGGTAAAAATGGTCAACTGGTTTTAAAAAGCAATTAAAAGGAATCTGCTTATCAGAGATAATTAAAGCAAATTTAAGGCTGTTTTTAATCTTTAATCTGAATCTCTGTGTTTCTGTTTTTACGTCACAGTTTCTCAGAGTACAGATTACAGATTACAGATTACAGATTACAGATTTAATAAATCAGCATGTTATTCTTCATCAGCTGCAACAGGAAGGAAAAATCTGCTTCATGATTCAAACATAATGAAGAAAGAGTCAAAGTGAGGTTTTACACCTGCAGCCTGATTCAGTCCTGATCCATCAATCAATCAATCAATCAATCAATAACCTCCCACTGTTTCATATCTCTGTAATAATCATAATGATTGTAATAATAATGTTTGTTTGACTGATGAATGAATGAATGAATGAATGAATGAATGAAATCTCTCCAGGTCACTGATGAATTATCAATTATTATTCTTATTTTTATCTCAGTCATTTGAACTCATCACATCATTTAACATCTGATCAGTTGCTTCACTTTCTATTGATTATTGATCAGTGACCAGATCAGCACCAACGGAAACTGATCGAAGAGAAACTGGAGGTAATTAATCCTGGTGGGGGGGGGGGGGCTCCTCCCGCCGCAGCTCTCACTTCTGATTGGTCGTTGCTGTGATCCCCGGAGACAGGAGCGGGATAAATGGAGCCCGCCACCCGGACCGTCCCGGTCTGTCCATCCTCCTCCTCCTCAGCCGCAGGACCAGAGTCCAGAGTCCAGAGTCCAGTCCCTGATGAGCAGCATGCCGGGTCGGGAGGAGCTCTGCGAGGAGAAGCCTAAAGTCAAGATGTTGTCTCCGGGGTTTGGGATCGAGAAGTCCCGGCTGCACGGCTCCGGGTTCCGGTCTAAAGGTTTCGCCATCACGGACCTGCTGGGCCTGGAGTCGGACCTGCAGGCGCGGCAGCCGCCCGGAGGCCCCCCGGGATCCGGCCTGTCTGCGGCGGGCTCCGGGCCCGGGGCGGAGCCGCAGGGGCCCGGCGGCGGCCTCGGCGGGTTCTCGTTCCCGGGCGGGTCTCTGCCGCTCGGCCTCGGGTTCCTGTGCAGCCTGGCGGCCCAGCAGCCCGCCGGAGCGCCCTGCTTCCTGCCCGGACACCTGCCGCTGCTGCAGGCCCGGGCCGACAGCCACTACCTGCAGAACCTGGAGGCCCAGAGGGACGCATACTCCGGTACGGCTCGGTCCGGCTCTTTTAGTCTCAGTTCGGATCCATCGACTCGATCTGAGATTTTTTCCGTTTGTTTTATTAAATTCAAACTTTTTAAAATAGATTTGATTTCAACTGAATTTTTGTTCCGATTTAAAGTTTTAATTTTTCTTCGGCTCAGTTCGGCTTCACTCGGGTTTTTCAAGCTTTTCCGCTTTTTTAGAAAACGTTGAGGGTTTTTGTCTTTTTCCTTCTTTTCTTTTCTTGTTTCCTCTAAACGCTGCAGCTCATTTAGTTCTAGTTTGAAAAAGGCTCTTTGTCTTTAATGTCATTAAACTCAGTTCATTTGTTTTATTATTATTATTATTATTATTATTATTATTATTATAGAAATAAAATCTAGACTTTCATAAAAGACATTTGACATTAGCTGGTTTCAGTGGAGAAAGGCAGAGATGAAGTGAAACTGTTTTCTCTGCAGATGAAGAATGTCTCTCTGACCGGAACGACTCCAAAACGTCTGGAAACTCTCAGAAGAGGAAGAAGAGGAGACACAGGTGAGTCTCACCTGCACAGACAAACAGCTCGAACTGAACTGGATTTAAATCAAGATAAAAGTTCAAATCCTGCTCAGTCTTTAAATCACAGTTTGATCAAAACTAAAACTGAGTTTAAATCAAATCAGTTGAACTTATTAAATTCAGTGTCATCAGAAACAGTTGCAGTAAAATGAAATATTTTTAAATTAATATTTTCATTAATCAGAATCAAACAGTGAATTTTTCCAAATTTAAAAAATAAAGATTTATCGATTTTTTCATTCGTTTTCTTTGAGCTGTTTATATTTGTTTATTTGTTTTCTTGATTTAAAAATGCAGCAAAACAAACACAAACCAGGAAAAATAAAAATATGTGTCACATATAAAAATATCACGTCACTGATCAATAAAACAACACTGATAATGGATCAATAGAAATATCAGTTATTAGATTTTATTTTTCTAATAATTGTTTGTCAAAGTGTTTGTTGTGTTTTCACTGAAGAAAAATTAAAAACCAAAATGAACAAAAATCAGACGTCAAAGCTGAAATGATTTGATCTTTGATCCTGATGATGATTCACATCGACTGATCGGAACATTTAAAACGAATGTTCAGATAAAATCACTGAACTTTTAAAAATAATGACAATAAATTAAAAATAATAAACTGAAGTAGTTGATGTGCAGCGACCGTCCTGACGTCTGTCTGTCTGTCTGTCTGTCTGTCTGTCTGTGTAGGACGGTGTTCACCTCCCACCAGCTGGAGGAGCTGGAGAAAGCTTTTCATGAAGCTCATTATCCCTGATGTTTACGCCCGAGAGATGCTCGCCATGAAGACAGAGCTGCCCGAGGACAGGATCCAGGTCAGACATCATCAATGCAGCCGATCACTGATCAATAATCACAGGAACAAACCGTCAGGCCTCTGACCTGATCAGATTCTTCTGTTTTATCAAACATTTTAATGGAATAAAATCTGGATGATGAAATAAATATCAGTCGTTTATTTTCTACTAAATGGTTTTTACTGAACCCTGTGTGATAGAGGTGGTGCCCAACATGTGGGGCGGGGACCCTGCAGTGGGTCACAAGAGAAATCTGAGGGGTCTGAAGATGATTATTGGACAGGAAGAAAAATATTTGACCTCAGTGTCCAATGAACAGTTTTTTCCTGAGCTTTCACCACCTGTCCTGGTCTTCATCACCTGAGTTTTTATGATTAGTGAAAAATGGACTTTGATGTTGAGGAAAGTTCACACTGAGTTTCCACCTGTTCCTTTTAAAATTATCAAACGAAGCTAAAATCAGCAGGTTTGGGGTCAGAGGTCAGATTTCATTTCTCTCCTCCTCTGTGTGTTTCCTGGTTTTAACCTGTTCTTCCTGTGTTTCCTCAGGTGTGGTTTCAGAACCGGCGGGCGAAGTGGCGTAAGCGTGAGAAGTGTTGGGGTCGCAGCAGCGTCATGGCGGAGTACGGCCTGTACGGGGCGATGGTGCGTCACTCCATCCCGCTGCCAGAGTCCATCCTCAACTCCGCCAAGAACGGCATGATGGGATCCTGCGCCCCCTGGCTGCTCGGTGAGCCGCATGCACGTCAGTGCCACGCACACGCACCACACCACGCATCAATACACAGGACACACACACCAAACACACACTGAACACACACTGAATACACACACTGAACACACACTGAACACACACTGAATACACACACTGAACACACACTGAATACACACTGAATACACACTGAACACACACTGAACACACACTGAATACACACTGAATACACACACTGAACACACACTGAACACACACTGAACACACACGTTACATTAACATTATGAAACTCAGGTGTAGTGATCATGTGACCGGTGATGAACTCAGGTGTGTTGATGACACAGTTCAACATGTTCACTGATCAGAAACAGACACAGGCTGAGAATCTGTTTCTTTAAACACATGGTGATGTTTGAACCTGGAGGTGTGTGTGTGTGTGTGTGTGTGTGTGTGTGTGTGTGTGTGTGTGGACAGGTGTGATGCAGTGAACAGAGAGGGGTTAGGGTGGTCTGTGAGTCAGACTGGACTGAGTCTCTGTCTCCGTCTCTGTCGTTTCAGGAATGCACAAAAAGTCTTTAGAAATGGCCAAAAAATGTTCCAGTCCTCCGGAGTCTGACTCTGCTCGCTCTGACTCCTTCTGCGACGCCTCGGAGCGACGGGGCGGCGGCGAGGCCCGGGAGGTGGAGCGGGAGGCGGGGGAGGAGGAGGAGCTGCAGGAGGAGGAGGAGGAGGAGATGGAGGAGGAGGTGGCCATTGACCTGTCCAGCTCCTCCAAACAGCAGCAGCAGCAGGAGGAGGCGGGGAGGAGTTCCTCGTCGCCTCGGCGGCAGAGCGGCGGCGAGCCGGACGAACACAGCTGAAGGTCGATCTGACCCTCTGTTCTGGGAGCACAGGGACGTGATTGGCTCTTCTCTCAGGAAGCACAGCCAATCAGTGAACAGCTATTACATCATGTCGCCATGCAAAGTTTCAACATTTACATGCTAACATCTGTGTTAGCGTGCTAACAACCCTCAGGACATTCTGAACAAAAATATGTTTATTTATTTATTTATTTATTTATTTCATAATTCATGTCTTTTCATCAACAAGGTGAAGCTACTGGTTGTTCTAAATCTGAGCTAAAACAGTAAACGTTCAGCTCCGTTAGCGATCTCTCCTGTGCTCCTGGAAATGCTAATGTTATGCTAACATAACGAGGGCCGAGGCAGATCGTCGAGGAATCAATCAGAGTTTTCTAGAAGACGTGAAGTGTTGGAGGAGGATGTACATGACGATGTTTCTGTCTGTGTCTTTATCAGTGTATTGTTCTGAGAGAATGTTTTCTATCTGTGTTTTTGGAAAATAAGAGACTATTTAATGTTTTCTTCCTGTTGGTGTTTTATAGTTTGACTGTGTGTCCAGCACTGATCAGCCTGACTGAAGCTCTGTGAATGAATGTAATTTAAATGTAATATTTAAAGGTTTGTTTATTATGATCATATGTATGTACAGCAGCAGGTTCAGGCGGGTGGTGAATTAAAACAAAGTATTTTTGGAAACACAGGACTTTTATTTGTGTCATTTATCAACAGCAACACAGTCAGAAACACTGCAGAGTGTTTTCATTTATGTTTACCAAAATAAACCAGCACTAACAACTTGTTTGTGCCCTGGGCCGCCTGAGGACATTGAACCAGCTGTGACAAGATGTCTGAAACTCACATTTAACAACTTCTAAAAAAAGACAAGTCAGTTGTTGTCTTAAATTTAACATTAAATATAAGAAATAAGGTTTGAATTTTAAGTTCCAGTTATAAACGAGACCAGAGGAGAGAAGAGAATTTAAAGCACAAGCCACAAGAGGAGGCCTGTTAAAAACCCTAACGCTGTTTTACCTGCATTCAGAAGAGTACGTTTACTTTGAAAGGCATTAACCGTTGGATGAGACAACTACGTCACTTCCTCTACCCGCATTAGACCCTTTAGCCGTTTGTTTGCTAAGCTAACCTGCACCATAGTGCGGCAATTCTCCAATATGGTGGATTTAATGACTTTTAAGAGTGAGGTGGCGTTCATCGTGAATAACCTGGCCAAGGCGGTGGTGGCGGAGATTTTCACCGCGGCGGAGAAAGTCTCTTTAAATAAACAAAACCCCGAAACTGAGGTAAGCTACCGCGGCTAACTGTAGCTAACAGCTAGCTCAAGTTTAACTCATTCGGCTCCAGGAGCTTCCGGTGTTTGACAGCAGGTGTTTTAGTGAGAGTCAGTATTTTCCTCTCCGCTGTCACACACAGAACTCCATTTAAAATTCCTCTCATTTAAGATTGTTAACGAACTGCTGCAACATCATTAGAAACTATTTAGATTTTAAAGATTAAAATGAGCATTAAACACTGTGAATGTGTCACTTTGAGCTCCGAGAAACTGGCACAACATCTCTCACTATTTTCTGAATTTTCACAAAAAAACAATCACTTGATTTGTTAAGAAAATAACCAGCAGATTAACTGATAGTGAAACTAATCATTAGCTGCAGCTTCATCTCTGGCTGTTCACAGAGCGTCAGAGCTACAGTAAAGAGCTGGAGGGAGCAGGTGTCTTCTTTACTCAGAGCACAGGTCATTTCTGCAGATAAACGTGTGACTGTAGAGGGAGTGATGGATGTTTGACTGTGTCTGTTTCAGGAGAAGCTCGGCGCTCTGGTGGACAGTCTGTGTGGTGAAGCTGTGGAGAAGATCGTGGAGGTGGTGGAGCTGGCAGCTGTGAAGCAGGAGGAGACTGGAGGAGAGCGGAGAGGTCGTCCTCAGTCTGAAGAGAGCTGTGAGGGTTTAACACAGACTCAGACTCAGGGAAACATCCAGAGTCCACGTGAAGGTGCTGGACTGTTGGAAGCAGCTGGAGTAATGAGTTTCTGTGTTTCCTGTGTTGCAGGTGAGGACGGTGGAGGAGAGCACCCCCCCACAGAACAGACCTACATCCTGGTTTACGGGGTCAGTGAGTGAATCCAGCAGCTCAGAGCAGAGAGTGAAGACGCTGAACAAACCTGAACGCTGTCGTGTGTTTTCTGTTTCGCAGAGCGCCGCGATCGACTCCAGGTGTGTGCTGGTGTCAGTGCAGAGCGGAGCTGACGGTGACGGTGAGTTTACCTGACTGAGAACACACCTGTTTTTAATACAGAGCTGTCACATGTGAGCGATGACGACACAGACACAGAGGAGACGCTGCAAGAAGCAGAGCGACATGAGAGCGCAGGTCACATGATGCAGACATCACAGAAACACACAGCCTCTCCATCCTTACATTTACTGCCAGCCCTGAGTTTCCCTGATTGATGTTAATGAGCGATAATCAATAATCTATACAGAGCAGCAGGACTGATCCTAAAACCAGGAAGTCAGTTAGCATGTTAGCATGTTAGCATGTTAGCTCTTCCTGTTGTCAGTGTGTTTCTGGTTAAATGTCTGAAATAAGGTCTGTGGTTTTAACACAAGCTCAAGACATTTTCAGGTTTGATTCTCCGACATAAAATGGGTCAGTAAATCCCCCACTCCTGATGTTTGAAGCTTTTACGTGTCTTAAAAAAGGCGGTTGCTAACGAGTGTCTAAATGAGACTACAGAGGTTGTCGGGGACGTTAACATGAAAACCCATCTACTCACCAGTCCACCTTTACAGCCTCGTTGTAAAACAGTGAACGCAACATGTCTGAGTGTCTGACTGTTGATCACACAAAGAGTTTTGTTTGAATCCAGAGTCAGTGCAGCTCAGCTTCAGTCTGTCAGGAGGAGGAGAGGCTGAGAGGAACATAGCCTCAGTTGACCTTGAGTAACCTCTGTGTCCTTCGTTCACAGGTGAAGGTAAAACCAGCTCCACTGAGGGAACAGGTGAAGTGATGACTCCACACGACAAACACTCCTCCCCCTCCCCTCCCCCTCAGGCTGATTTCCCTGACCATGAGTACGCCCGGCCGTCCTCGCCCCCGCCTGGTGCCGCCGCAGCAGAGGAGGGCGGAGTCTGTGCAGCACGCAGCAGGAAGCAGCGTCGCGGCCGCAGGAAAAGAGACACAGACCCAACAGAGACGTCAGAAACTGAGCAGTGCTCCCAGTGTGGGATGTTGTTTCCAAACACAGAGCGGCTCTCTGACCACCACAGGAAGTCTCACCCGGTGTGCTCGGTGTGCGGGACGTCGTTCACCGGCATCCTGAAGCTCCGCGAACACGAGATCAGAGAGCACGGGCTGCTGCCGTACACCTGCGACTACTGCCCCAAACGATTCAACCACAAAGCTCACCGCGACCTGCACGTCAAGGCCCGACACACGGGAGAGAAGAGCTGCCACTGCGACATCTGCGGGAAGGGCTACTCCTGCATCAGCGTGCTGAAAACACACAGGATGACTCACTTCGACAAGACGTTCATCTGCGACGTCTGCGGGAAGAGCTTCTACCACGCCTGCCACCTCACCCGCCACAAACTGGTGCACCAGGACGTCCGGCCGTACCAGTGCTCCACCTGCGGGAAGGGCTTCACCCAGGCCGCCAACCTGCGCAGCCACCAGGCCATCCACACTGGAGAGAGGCAGCTGTGCTCCGTCTGCGGGAAGAGCTACCGCTGCCTCAAGAACCACGTCATCAGCAAACACTCGCACGAGCTCCCCGCCGACGAGCTGCCGGCCAGAGACGCCATCATCACCTGCGAGGTCTGCGGCAAGAAGTTCCCCAACCCGTCGCAGTTCAGAGTCCACCAGAGGAGCCACACAGGGGGAGAAACCGTTCCACTGCGACATCTGCGGGAAGAGCTACCGTCTGAAGGAGCTGCTGAGGGACCACAGGTACACCCACACCGGAGAGAAACCCTACAGCTGCTCCCTCTGCTCCAAAACCTTCAACCTGGCCACCAGCTTCATGAGGCACCGCAGCATCCACACCGGGGAGACACCGTACAGCTGCCACGACTGCGGGAAACACTTCCGCCTGCTCACCTTCCTCAAGGCTCACCTGCAGACCAAAGCTCACCTGAGGCGGACACAGCAGAGGCAGCCGGTGACCTCTGACCTCTGACACAAGAGTTAGCGTTACGATCACACCACACCGGCAAACACCTGATAGTCTATCAGGGTCCTGGAGCAGAGAACATGACTTTACTGCTGCTTCACATTTCAGGTTCAAATTCCTTCCATCATTCAGTTTTTATGAATTATTATCTCACTGTGTCTTTTCGAGAAGATAATCACAGACTGTAACTGAAACAGGATGAAGTGCAGTTTTAACTGAACGTGAACAAAACATTTCAAATGTAAAAACATCTGACGTTCACCTTGGTGAATATTCATATTCAGTCAGATTCAAGGATCCACCTGTGCCAGGTGATTCTCTGATAACTGACCTGACTCTGAGCTGATCCTGGATCTGAGGCTCTGTCCACACATTCAGAACTAAAACCTCTCTGTGCAAACCAGTGTTTTAGCTCCAGGAACAGGAAGTAGATTGTTTACAGTGTGAGGACACCGAGCTGTGATTCGTTGTCCATGTCATCACTGAGGCTGACATGGGTCATGTGATCAGATCAGGAAGTGAAGGTGTGTGTCTGTGTTTGAGGGGTTTGACCTGTGGGTGTGGACGCAGCCTGAGCTGCTGGGCTGCTGCTTTCTGACGTCTGTATCTGTAACTCAGGCTTTAATCTGCTGCAGCCTGATCGCACATAATTCCCACTTTGCTGTGGTCAGATGATAATTGTAATCCAGCCGGCCTGTGTCTTTAAGCTCACAGTGTTTTTCTCTCTCATGCTGTTTGTTTCTCTGCAGACCAGAGGTCAGATTAAAGGATGTATACAACAGTTAATCCCACCTTTGTGTTTGTACAATAGAATTAATCACCTTTCTGGATCTTAATGATCCTGTGACACAACAACACAGACCTCATTTATTCATCTGTTAAAGGAGCAGGACACAGTCAGAGTCTGTACTGATCAGGCTGTGGTCTCAGGTGGTCTCAGGTTTGGACGAGTCCTCCTCTGTGATGTTCAGAACCTGCAGACCTGAGATCAGTTTGTGATCCTGTGTTTTGAGAATAAATCTGACGTGATGTGTTAAACTGATCAAAGATTATTTTTCTGGCTGTGATGATGATGATGATGATGAAGATGATCCTGGACTCAGCTGCAGGTTTTAACGTCGTCATTGACGCCATCAGACAAACAAACAGTGGATCCAAACTAATCTGATCTCATCAGGTTCAACCGGAGCTAAATTAATCTACTTAAAGTGTTTGATCTGAAAACACAGCAGCACATCCACAGCCAGAGTTCCTGTGTGTTCATTGTTTTTAATATGTTTGTTTCAGTCTTTATTTTGTTTTTTTATTTTATTTTATCTCAACAAAACAATCTCCGCTCAGCGCCTCACAGGCTCGATCTGCTTTCAGTGCTGAGTGCAGATTGTTTCCAAGAATGAACATCAGGAGTCACATGACGACCTGCTGATGAAGACCATGTGGCCCCTGGAAAGCTCTGGAACAGAGAGTAAGTAGACACTGCTCAGTGATTGTCATCTTCTTCCTGATTTTTCAGTCTTAATTTAGTCATTGTTCAGTTTCAATTTAAAAAACGTTTAAAGTAGAAAACAGCTGAAACTGAACCAGTTCCTGTGTTGACCTACAGGGGGCAGCAGCCGTCATAATGTTCATGCTGTGGATTATTATTATCTGTTTACCAACGAACTGAACCTCAGGTGTGTTCATCTTTTTAAAGTGACAGTTTGAAATGAAATGAGCTCTGACATTTTTTATTTTAAAAAAGCTTTTATTGTGAAAAGGTTGAAATAAGACTTAATGATAATCAGTGTTTAATATTTATTGGATTATTTCACAGTTTAATGTTTCTAATACAAGTTCATTTATATTATTATCTGTATGTTTATTAACACTTTAGGCCTCCATATGTACAGAGGCCAAAGGGTGCCACTGGAATAAATATTATGTAATAATCATCATGAATGATTATTATGATTCAGCTGTTTCTATGTGTCTCAGGTTAATCACAAATGAAATTAATTGATCATTGACTCATTGATTCCAGCTGTAAATTATATTTTTTTTCTTGTGACATTAATTAATGAAAATTAATGAAATCAAACTTTCTCAGGATCACGTGACTGTGTGAAACTGGGAGTTTAATTGAAAATGTCTTTATCAGTTAAACAGCTGCTCTTTTTTTAAAAAGAAAGTTCGAGGAGATGATCTGTAAATATTGGACCTGTAGAATAAAGAGTTAAAGCTTTTGGCGCTAAAGTTCCTCCATAGATTCAGACACCTGAGAACACCTGAGAGAGAGAGGGAAGGAGGGAGGTAGAGGGAGGTTGTGATTGTGATGTGTGTCAGTTCCAGTTCTGGATGCAGAGGATCAACATGGCTCCCCTCAGCAGCAGGGGGACCGGGTTCTTCAGGACCCTCCTGACCCGCTGCAGGACCCCGGGACCCGGTCAGTCCAGGACCCCGGACAGGTGTCGTCTCTCCTCCCTGCCCTCCTCTCCACCACCGCCGGGCACCTGGCAGCAACTGTCCCGCCTGTCCCACCCGGATCTGTACCGGCTCTCGGTCACGGATCCGGATCGGTTCTGGGGATCCGCCGCCGCTGACAGACTCCGCTGGGTGGAACCGTTCCACCGGGTCCGGGACTGCGACCTCAGCAGCGGGAGGATCAGCTGGTTCGTGGGAGGGAAGCTCAACGTGTCCGGTGAGTTTACCAATAAACTGATCGATGAACTGATCGATCACTAATCCACCTGCGTCAGAAGCGTCAGGTGTCTCTGCTGGTTCTAATCCGCTGAAGTTTTCCCGCCTCTGGTTCTCACGGATCATGTTTCCTGTAAAATGAGCGCGAGCTGAGGGAGGAAATGTCAGGTGAAGCTCAGGTGTGAGCAGCAGAAAGCTCCGGTCAGAGGCAAAGTATCCGAGTAACGTTACTTTCACTTTTACTGTAAACCCTCAGCAGGTCTCATCAGGTCTCAACAGGTCTCTGAGCTGAAGTGAATCCACTTTAAAACTATCCATGAACCTGAAGTGGTCTGCAGTCAGGAACAGAGAGGGACTCATCAGGACCTGGACCTGGTCCTGTTTGTATTTGCTGCTCAGTTAATTAATCCAACTGATTTCAGGTGAGACAGGTGAGACAGGTAAACACGTTGAACTTTATCACATACAGACAGTAACAGAGTCCAAAGCCTTTTTCAAATGAAAAGTTTTACTGGGCAGAAATAAACAGTAGAATAAACAGTAGAATATAATGAGGTCGGCTGCTCATTCACACTGAAACACCAGGTTCATTCAGAACCTCTGAAGTAAACAGTACTGAAGTATCAGCAGTAAAATGTTCTGCATCAAAAGTAAAGTGCTGGTTTTAACCACATCAGATACAGTCAGACAGTTCAGTCCACTGGTTCCCAACCTGTGGGTTGGGCCCCTCCAAAGGGTCATTAGATAAATGTGAGGGTTCTGCTTCTATTTTTCCTCTAAGCTTTGAATTTGTGTGATTTTTATAGACGAGCAAAACATTGAAAACAGTGTTTTAATCCTCAATAATCTCATATGTTTGTGATGTAAAATCTTAATCTGTAAAGTAACTGCAGCTGCCAGATAAATGTGGTGCAGGAAAAATCTGAATATTTCCATCTGTGCTGTAGTAGAAATACAAAATAAAGTTACATAATGTAAATACTCAAGTACTTGTAAAGTACCCTCAAATTGTACAGTGCTTAGTTACTTTTCATTAACAGAAGACAGAAAGATGAAATAACACAACAAAGCTAACCTGATACTAGATAAAATTCTTCTGATCTGAAACCAAAGTGATTGGCAGCAAATTAAGTGATAAAAAATTAAATATTTCTAATTTGTGGATTTGAGTCATATTAAATAAAGTTTTACTGTAATATTATTATTAATAATAATATTAGTTTTATTTTTAATATCCTGAAAATATTAAAGACAGATCCAAGTTGTTTCCTCATCTTAATTTACAGAAATTACATTCTGTAAATGTATCTAAAGAAATAACTACAGTCTCTATACAAACATATTCTGTCGTAGTTTTAGAGTGACAGTCATAATATGTTAAAAGAATCAGGGTGTTTGTACAGAGACTCTGAGATTAGAGACTGACTTATTGTCTCTTTATCCTCTGTTGTTTTTCTGTCTCTGATAATAATCCAATAATATTCCAATAACGACGGCTGGATGATTTGAATCAGATCTGATACAGGAGGATTTTTTTTTTCCCAGTTTGTTATATAAATTATTCTGTAAACCTGCTGCGTGAGACTCAAACAGGATCTTCAGTCTTAAATCCATTTTAGGATTAATGTTCAATCACAGAATGAATAAATGAAGACAGTTTCCTTTAGGACGATGTGTCAGCTCCACACATGATGTTTATGGTTCTGTGCAACATGAAAAATGTATTAATAACTGTAAGATACAGGGATAATATCTAAAGAATATAGGGAAGAACAAGAATGTAATATATTATGATTATTTCATTGTCATATTGTCAACTTTCTTTATTGAATAATCTGTCAAATGTTTTTATTTAATTGATTGTTTAGAAAAAACACTTTCAAAAATAGTGAAAGTGAAAGTGTCTGAGGCACTGGAGAAACAACTGTGAAGTAGTTTCCATTAAATTTTAATGTAATTTTCTCTCATTCATTGACTAATTGTTTAGCCCTAATCTCAAGGTTTGGCTTTTTCACATATTCACCAAGAAGACAAACAAAAGTGCACAGATTCAATGCAATCAAAAACACAGGAATAAAATGATAATGTAATAAATAATTTAAAAAATGAATAAGTAATACTAAGAACGAAATAAACTGTAAACAGTATGTAAAACATCAGGCATTGTAACTGAAGCACAACTCAGGATAAAACAAGTACAACTACAAGTTGAAGCTGATATGACTAAAACAAAGTCATATTTTTATTTTTAATCGTTTAATTCTTCTGGTTATTACAGTACAGTTCACTCTTATTTAAATTTTGGTGATCTAAGCGTTGAGAAATCCTTTGGGGCTTGATGAATGTCAGGAGTTTAGTTTTAAATCAGATAACTTAAAAGAAACATATGTTGGTACCACACTGAAAACAACACTCGGTTTCTTCCTGCACAGTTTTATGAGTGGGATGACCTCTGGTTAATGCCCTGCTGTGTCTGTCTGTCTCTCAGTGAACTGTCTTGATGTCCATGTTGAGAAACATCCGGACCGAGTGGCTCTGATCTGGGAGCGAGATGAACCTGGCACTGAGGTGAAGGTCACTTACAGGTATGAACACCTGCAAACATCTAATCTAAACCACAGACACAAATCTGTTTAGTGATAAGTTTCCTGTATCCTTCCCTCTATGCAGACGATACTGATCTTTATCTTATCAACATGCTGTGTTGTCCTATAGTTTCCTGTATCCTCCCTCTATGCAGACGATACTGATCTTTATCTTATCATTATGCTACGTTGTCCTGAAGTCATCACAGCATCATAAATGTACAGAAATGTATCATAGTCCATAAATGCAAAGGTGGTGATGCTCAGCACATCACTTGGATAAGTTTAACAGTCATATCTTTCTGTAAAAATGTCCCGTATATGAGTTCAAATCCTGAGCACCATTTCTGTTTTTTGTATCTCTCATTTTCGTATTTTCTTGTTTTAATATCTGCATTACAGCACTTTTATCTTATGTTTCATTAGCTACAGAAATAACAGTTCCTACAAAAAAGACTGCTGTTGTTTATCTACCATTTAATGATACTCAGATATTTCAAATTAATTGCGCCAATTCACAACAGAAGTTATCTTGAGGCACTTTACATATAGAGCAGGTCTATACCGTATGTTAATCTTACAAAATTAAAAGCCTGCCAGGAGTGGGGAACAATGACACTATAGAACATAGTAATAAAAGAGTGAAAAATGAGATTTAACAGTGAGAGTTGATCAGTCACTGAAAACAGTATTAGTGTTAGTGTTAACCACTCCTGATGAATTAAAGCTGTGGAAATGGATGCTATACTGACTTTAGGGACAGCTTGCTTTGCAGTCTTGGTGTTGTGGTTATTAAACCTGAATGTGTGGGGATATACTTTAACTGTATGTGAGTTTCTGTGGATGATAGAGCCACTGTGTCTGTCACCATCCTCCTCAGTATCCTGTTATCTGTTCCACAGGGAGCTGCTGGAGACGACCTGCCGCCTCGCCAACACCCTGAAGAGCCATGGGATCCAGAAGGGAGACAGGGTGGCCATTTACATGCCGGTCTCACCGCTGGCGGTGGCGGCCATGTTGGCGTGTGCTCGTATCGGTGCGGTGCACACCGTGGTGTTCGCCGGCTTCAGCTCGGAGGCTCTGGCAGGGAGGATCCAGGACGGTGAGTCAAACCACAACAGACTCTGTTTTTACCTCAGTCATGACAGAGGTCTGGTGAACACAGTGGAGCATTGAGCAGCTAAAGAGCCGGAGATTTCCAGTACTCCCTCTAAAGAGAGGGAGTACTGGACTTAGCAGAGGTGTTGGTGCTTAAAGATTACAAAAGAAGTGAATGTACCTGTCTGTGTCATAAATAGTGTTTTTGTTCCATCTGTAAAACAAGAGAGAAAGAAATGATTTCAATAATCAGAGAAAAGACAGGAGCTTTTCTCACGGTTGATGTAGATGTCCTTGAACTTGTCTGAGACTTTGTGTTGAGTGTTTTCTGTGAAACTGGTTTCAGTCAGCAGCATGAAGGTCAGACCAGCAGTGACCTGCTGTGTTTTCCCTCCACCTGTGAGCTGTTTACTTTACTCATGTTTGACTTCATGCAGGATTATACTGTACTGAGACGGGAGCTGAACCTTTAACACAGTTAGTGCCTCTCTAATGATAATGATATAATGATGAGGAGTAAACTCCTTCCTCTCACAGATGAACAGTAAAGACAGCAGGGTGAAGTGTCTGTGGGTCTGTGGAGGTCAGAATCTGTGTTTTGGAAACAGTGGCTGCCTGAGGAAACCCGAAACATGACATTTATTACGGCCGGCTGAGCAGGAGCAGCAGAGCATGATGGGACTGTAGCTGAACAAAGCCTGACATTTCCTCTGTGTAAAAGTGTATCTGCAGTTATTTCTGCTTCATTTTAACGGCTTCATTTGTCCAGTTGATTCATTTCATAGACGCATGTTGTAGATAACATGTGGAACAACTTATTTAAAGAGGTTTTGGAGGGTCTGAGATCTGAGTGGAGCTCAGCAGGATGATGGCAGGAATCCAGAGCAGCAGCAAACAGTAGGAAACACAGGCGGCTGTAAACAAACTACTCAGACTCTGATCGCGATAAAAAACCCTCTGGATGAATTTCTGAGGAATGTGGTGAACAGAAGAGTGAAACTGTTCTTCAGTCTGGAGCCAAGAAGTTGACTCATTAAATTCAAGTCTGAACTCGTACTGTGAAATTTTTAATAGTGAAGCTGTCATCACACACACCCTCAGCACAACATCAGGTCTGAGTTTATTCAAGAATAAAGACAGGAATTCTCATCTGATCACTAGACTCTGAGGCTATTTGAAGTTTTACAGCAGCTTTAAAGAGTTCAAAGGTTCATTCAGGCCTTTAAAACCATCACAGAGAGTTCAGGAGAGGAGACGGCCATTACACTGCTGCATGATGTGTGACAGCAGAGAGATGTCGGTAGTAAAGTCAGTTTGATTATCTGTCCTCACAGCAGCTGTCTTTATTTATTTCAACTGATAGAAACACAGTCAGCTCCTGATTCTGACGCTCGATGGTGGAGAAAACACAGAGCTGTTACACAGTGTAGATCAACAGGGCAGAGAGAGCTGCTGTGTTTCACTGGAGAAAAATGCTCTCAACGTTTTACCTAAAGTGATTGTGGTGGTGTTGCCTCTGGGCTGTGACCAGCTGCTTTTTCCCTTTAGTTTAACCAGAAACACCTCTATACATCAGTACCAGACTCCACTGACAAAAACAGGGATTTAACCAGGAGCTGCTGGAATACCACTGCCTCCATCTGTTAGTGTGTCTGAAGTAAAAAGTTCCACACAGTACTGATGTCTGAGGAACAACAGGTGTGTCACCTGTCGCTCTGACCCTCTCCAGTCACACAAAGCTGCTCAGTTTTCATATTCCCAGTGGAAACATGTTTTGCACCAGTATCAGTGGAGGTCATGTAATCTCCAGTATAAGTCTGAGTTACAGTAAACAGAGAGCTGGCAGCTGCTCAGCTCGAAATCAAATCAAACCCCTCAGAGAGAAGCTCACACTGAATGATGAGGTAAAGATGGTGTGTGTGTTCACAGCTGGGTGTAAAGCAGTGGTCACCTGTAATCAAGGTGTGAGGGGCGCCCGAGTCATCGACCTGAAATCCACCGTGGACGCTGCCGTGAAGAGCTGTCCCACCGTCCAACACGTGTTCGTCTCTCAGAGGACACAACAACCTGCAGCGATGGGACGGCTGGACGTCCCCCTGGAGGAGGTGAGACACCCTGATGGGTACACCTGATCAATACACCTGATCAACTGATCACTGCTCCACATGTTGGAGATGATTGATCAGATCAGTTTCAGACACCGAGCTGTGAAGAAGCTGAGCACAAGTTAGTGTGGAGGTGTAGTATCAGTAGTACCTGTGGTACCTGTGGTACCTGTAGTATCAGTAGTACCTGTGGTACCTGTAGTATCAGTAGTACCTGTGGTACCTGTGGTACCTGTGTGTTTCAGGTGATGTCCCGTCAGTCGTCCGTCTGTCCTGCGGAGCCTCTGGACAGTGAGGACCTCCTGTTTCTTCTCTACACTTCAGGCAGCACAGGGAAACCTAAAGGTGTGGTCCACACTCAGGCTGGATACCTGCTCTACACCTCACTGACTCACCAGGTACACTGTCCTTACCCCCCTCTTTCCTTCTCTGCTTTCTTCTTCATGTCCTATGATGTCTCCTCATTTCCTTCCTTTGCTCCTCTCCTGCTTTCTTACACTTTCTTTCCCTCCTTCTCTTCTTTACTACTCCCTCCGTTCATATTCCCTCCTTTCTCTCCTTCCCTCCTTTGCTCTTTTGTATCTCCTTCTCTACTTTCTGTCTTTCCTTCCTCACACACCACCAACACACAGGACATGTGCTTTTATTTTGAAAGTCAAAGTTCTGAGTTTGAATGAAACTCGGTCACAGCTTCAGTCTCCAGCAGCAGATCTGGTGTTTTAATGAGGGAGTAAAGACAAAGAGAGCAGTTATACAACAGGCCACACAGAAACATGGCTGTGTGTCCTCAGAGCAAGGAGCAGGAGGAGGAGCAGGAGGAGGAGGAGCAGGAGGAGGAGCAGCAGGAGGAGCAGGAGGAGGAGGAGCAGGAGGAGGAGGAGGAGCAGGAGGAGGAGCAGGAGGAGCAGGAGGAGCAGGAGGAGGAGCAGGAGGAGGAGGAGGAGCAGGAGGAGGAGCAGGAGGAGCAGGAGGAGCAGGAGGAGGAGCAGCAGGAGGAGGAGGAGGAGCAGGAGGAGCAGGAGGAGGAGCAGGAGGAGGACGCAGCTCAGCGGCTGAAAGCTTTAAATTAGCTTTTTTCTGATTGACAAGCAGAAACATCTGTTTTCTGTGTGTGTGTTTGCAGGAACATGATGACGATGATAATTGAATAAAAACATAAACCATAATAACCCCCCACCCCCACCCATCACTGCCAAATATTTATCAGTGCTAATTTCTAAAGCAGCTTAGCGGCTCAGGGTTCGGGGGGTTTTTGGCTCGTTGTTTGTTTGGATGAAACAACAGAACAAAAGCTGCTTTATCTGAAAAAGACAAGGACTGCTGGGTCCAGGCCAGGGCGAGAGACACTGAGACACACTGAGAGAGAGAGAGAGGGGGGAGGCTGAGACGTGGCGTTGCTAGGAACCTCACGTTGGCTTTTCGGCCATTTTGTTTCTGCTCAAAACAAGTCCAGATTCTTTCCCACGCTGCAGAGTAAAGGTGTGGGAGAACTGAGAACAAGAAACAGAATCAGATGATAAACGACAAAGAACAAGTACAAACAATTATCAAAGTAAAAGAACATCAGATAATAAAGCTTTAAAATCACCAGGGGGAATAAATAAATCCAGGCTGAGGGCAGTTTGCATTGTTGTCATTTAACAGGTGAAACTAGTTCTGCCAGGATTACTGTAAATATATGGATCATCTGAGGTTACAGGGTTATTGGATCATGTAGTTATGAGAAGATAATCATTCATTGTGCCCACAGGGAAATTTCTCTCTGTGCTATACAATTACATATTCTTCATGTACACAGACACATGATTGTATCTTTAGCACAGAGTCAAACAGTGAGAATGACTCTGGGATTCTGGGAAATCACAGTGAAACTGTTAAATTATGACCAGTCCAGAGACAAAAACCCAAACAAGCCTGAAGCCTCAGACTCCTCAGTGACGTGGGTGGAGGTGGAGAACAGCTTGTTTTTAGTCTTATCTGCATTTAAAACAAGTCTGTGATTAAGACATGAAAACTGAAGACTGAGGATGAGTCAGAGTCTGGAGAAAATAAAACTATCTGCATAAAAATGATCCGGACGAATCCAGTTATTTATGTGTAAATGTGAACCATAAAGGGCCCAGAGCAGAGCCCTGTGGTACGCCGTCAGTGATGGTTGGTGGGCTTCACTTGGCAGATTAGCTGTTAGCTGTTGGTTAGGAGCCATTTATACACACATCTGCTTCCATGGTGATTTTATACACGATAAAAAAACATAACATGAAATAATTAGAAAATGGAAATTTAAATCCTTTGCATCTCAGCAATTCAATGTTCTGTCTTTGATTTATGTAACCTGAGGATTCTGGGAAATGTGGTTTAGTAGTGGTGGGAGAAACAGCTTTGACCCTTGTGTTGTTTCAGTACGTGTTTGATTACCGGGATGGTGACGTGTTCGGCTGTGTGGCGGACGTCGGCTGGATAACGGGACACAGTTATGTCGTCTACGGTCCTCTGTGTAACGGTGCCACCACCGTCCTGTTTGAGAGCACACCTGTTTACCCAAACCCAGGTAAGACCCACACCTGGAAACAGCTGCACACATGTAGAACATCCATCCATCCATCTGTCCGTCCACACCTGCAGCTAGTTTACAGTCACCAGTTAACCTCCATGTTGAATTGAATAGCTGAAGAAAACCTAATTTTTCTGTCATAATCATGAATCCTAAACTCACCACAAAGAGCTGAAAACTCTGTGACTGTAGTTGTGTGTTTTTAAACTGTTGTAAAATGTTGTGTTGTGGTGCTGAGAGTCTGTAAACCTGATCGTTACCAAGCCACCGGAGAGATGGTCCAAGAACGAAGTCTGGACCACATGCAGGTAAAGTTCATAAAACCCCTGAAGATAACAGAGATGGAACCAGAGATGTGGTGATATAGAAGTTCAGGGCCGATAATACAAACCTGTAATTATCAGTTTGCTGATACCGATAGGAAACTGATAACGACAGACGTGACGGCACCTGCAGCCATAAACACCAACAAACTGTTTCTGCTCTGTTCATCTCACTCCGTGGTTTCATCAGGACTCACAGAGGAACCAGGCTTTAAAGTCCACATTCAGGTCCAGCCTGTCCCTCTTCAGGACCAGGTTTTGGATGACATCCTCAGTCTGCAGCTTCACATTGTGGAGGTTAATCATCAGCTGAATCTCCATTATCGGAGCAGTACTGATGAGTTAATGTTGTCATGTATCAGCCATGGTTCTCTGTCATCTCTCTGGTTTTTACTGAGTCACGTGAAGCTGAATGTTACAGAGCAGAGTTTCCTCTCGTCAGGTGTCTGGTTCAGACGAGTTAAACAGTCCTCAGGTGTGAAGTTGTCAGACCTGTTCACAGAGGAATGAACCGACTGTTTTATTGGCGTCTCTCCAGTGTTCAGTTACTCATTAATGTGGGTTTATTATCTACAGCTCAGTCACTTTATCTCACCTCTATTTTACTGTCGTGTTTCCGCTCGCCTCTGATTGGCCGCTCAGCGCTAACAGCTCTGACCTCACAGGAGTGTCCACAAGGTGACGTGACCTTCTGTCGCTGTGATGTGGCCCTCACCTTTGACCTGTCGTAGTAGAGAAACAAACACTGAGGGTCCGGAAAGTCTGAGCAGTTTATTACAGTGTGAGAGGGAGGGGCCACAGGTGGGCCACAGGTGGGCCACAGGTGAGCGAATATTACTGGTCTGAGGTCAGGAAACTGACTGTGTTTAAAAAGTCTTTTTATTCAAAGATGACCTGATCAAAGGTCAAAGGTCACCGTACCGTACTGACCGTACCTGCCTCATTAGGAGCTGTTTGGTGCAGACGGTGATTCCAGGTGTGTCAGACTGTGACACTGTGCTGTGGTTCAGGCAGGTACTGGGAGACGGTTCAGCGTCTGAGGATCAGTCAGTTTTACGGCGCTCCGACGGCTCTGCGTCTGCTGCTGAAGTACGACGACAGCTGGGTGAAGAAGTACGACCGCTCGTCTCTGAGGACGCTGGGATCAGGTGAGACGCACACCTGACGCCACACAGGAGGATCAGTCACTGTTTCCACATCTGCGTCCAGTTACTGATACTGGACCTCCACATCATAATGTTGACTCAGTCTTTAAACTATTTGTAGCTCACCACAATGTAAACCCCGTACCTGACGTCTGGTTTCTGACAATGAGTTTTAACATCGATCTCGTTCAGACGTCCTGATAACAGAGAGCAGCTTCACTCTGACTTTACAGTTCAGATTTAATTCACCTGATGACTCTTTATTCTGCGGTGGAATCAGACACTAAGGGACTTCAGCCAAACATCATATAGACACAGACCAAAGATCAGTAACTCATCTAACATTAACCCACGTGTGTGTGTGTGTGTGTGTGTGTGTGTGTGTGTGTGTGTGTGTGTGTGTGTGTGTGTGTGTGTGTGTGCGCAGTGGGGGAGCCCATTAACCACGAGGCCTGGCACTGGTTCCACAGTGTGGTTGGAGAGGGACGGTGTCCTTTAGTGGACACGTGGTGGCAGACAGGTGAGACACACCAACACTCACATCCTGTCAGTCTGTGTAATGTCAGCAGGAAGGCTGCACTCTGAGGACACACAGCATTTAAGGTGGAATGTGAGGATGAAGGAGAATGTTGTAGGTCATCAGAAGCCGGTGAAGGGCGGCTAAAATCAGAGTAATGAGGTCAAACTCTCTGGACTTAGTTCACATCCTCACTGCAGCTTCCTGAACCATTTGAAGACTTTCAGTACGAGCACACGGTCGTCCAGAAAACAAACACGTGATCAGATGTTCCCTTCATCTGGTGCACACATCCAGACTTTCTCTGTTGTATTTGTTTGATATTTGAACTCGTCAGCCAATTAAACCAGGTCAGGTTTTTTTGAGGTCGGGTCCATGTGAGTATTCAAACAGTTTTCTCATGAATAAAAACCTGGATCAGATCAGGTCTCTCCTGGTCTGGTTTGATCTGACTGTAAGTCCGTCTGATTCTCTCTTTACTGAGGCTTTAACCCTAATTTGAACGATTAGCAGCAGAACATCTGCAGCTCTGCAGAAAATGAATTAAGATCAAATCCTCAGCACACTTACACCCCCCCACACACAGACCCCCCCCAGGAGAAGATGGTGGAGGATCACTGACAGTGTGAGAGTGTGTGACCCAATTCCTCGACAATCAGCAGAGCTCTGAGTGTGTGTTGTTTTTAAATCAGACTTTAAACTCTGTGCCAGCTGCTGCTTTCTGTTAGAAAGAGAAAAATCCCCAATAAATTAAGAAATTAAAGGAAATTAAAGCTGCACCCGAAGGAAACATCTGAGGCCCCCTGGTGGCAGAGAGAGGGATCTCAGTTTATTTAAGACTAACATTAACATAAACACATTTAAATAACAGGAGACTCCAGCTGAATGTTGAGTTTCTGCTGTTTCTACTCTCACCTGAGATAACACCTGAGACACCTGAGGTAAAACCTTTCCACAGTCTCACTTTAAAAAAGGAAATAAAAGCACTGATGGTAAATTTTCCATGACGTGAGCTCAGCGTTTGCTCTGCAGGTGTGTTAATACCTGGTTAAATATTTATCAAATCCAGCAGCACTCGAACACAACACCAGTCTAAATCAGAGGTGTTTGTTTTGTCGGTCGTCTCTGTAGAGACGGGAGGAGTCTGTATCGCCCCTCGTCCTGCAGAGGAAGGAGCTGCGATCGTCCCGGCGATGGCCATGAGGCCGTTCTTTGGCATCCAGCCTGTTCTCATGGGAGAGAAGGTGAAAACACAGCAACACAACACTTCATCAAACACAGAAATACAGTGAGA
The DNA here is from genome assembly GCF_001640805.2 of Lates calcarifer. Classification (NCBI taxonomy): domain Eukaryota; kingdom Metazoa; phylum Chordata; class Actinopteri; family Centropomidae; genus Lates; species Lates calcarifer. Next base: position 40,471 of record NC_066848.1, on the reverse strand, counting down.
ATAACTCTGAGGTTTCTGACGCCAGGAAACAAAACTGATGATCTGTGGTAAATTTCAAAGCTCTGATAGGAGGCAAAGACAAAAACGTCTGAAGGTTCTTCATCCTAAATCCACTGATCAGAAGCTCTTTACCTCTGTCTGGTAACTCTGTGTTTTGTGGAGTTTTTGAAGTCATTCTTTGAGACTTGGTAGATGTTTTTTTGAACCTTCTAATCTTCATAGTCTCTTCGAGCCTCTTTGTTGTCATCTGTCTCCGGTTGTTCATATCATTCTCATCAGTGTGACATCTCAGTAACACCTCGAGGAGGTTCTGCTCCAGGACCTCTTGACCATGACGATGAATCCATGTACATCAGGTCTTAGAGACACAGGATCAGGTTGATTTATCTTTTAAACAGGACACATGACAAAGTGAAGAGAAGTGTGTTTTGAAGATTAATTTCAAAGACGATCCTTCGAGGATCAATCAGGTCGAGCTCTCGTCCAATCAGCTTCAGTCTCTGCGTCTCATTAACCCCACTTGACCTTTCCATGTAAGAGGTCAAACGAACCCTCGAAGGACACTCTTCTCTCTTTTTCTCAGTTTAATCTTTCAATTAAAACAGGACCAGCAGCATCTGTTTGCTTTGATTAACAGACTTTCAGACTCTGTTGGGATCATCGCCGATCCCCCAAATTAATTATCCGCTAGTTTCCCCATTTCCCTCCCTCTGTTAAAGAGCTGTAATCTGCAGGCGTTCCAGGGTTTTTCATCATCACTGGTTACTGAGCGTAGATTAGATTAGATTAGGCCTCCTTCAGTTTCACATCTCATCCTCAGAGGAGGTCGAGGTCACTTCACTTTCACTGCAATCCCCTCACAGTGAACACCAACTGATGAGGACTGTTGTTATGTCTTTTATAAACTCTGTGTCCAGGATTTCATTTGCACCATTTAACACTGGCCTCATTCTCAGAGTGGAAACCTGCCATGTTTACACAATAACACTCAGTTTGTTCCTGGAGAAACACGATAAAGGACGTGAGCGAGGCGGCGGATCGTCGTCTGGTCTGACCTGTTTTAAAAAAAAGGAAACCGGTGAACCTGAACTGACTTCAGATCAGTTTGAGTTTGCTGGTCAGAGTAGTATTCAGATGTTAACAGGTGTGTTGTGTGTGCTGTTGTGTGATTATCAGGGTGAACCTCTGTCTGGTAACTCTGTGAGTGGAGCTCTGTGCATCAGTCAGCCATGGCCTGGGATGGCTCGGTCCATCTACGGAGACCACCAGAGATTTATCGACGCTTATTTCAAACCGTATCCTGGTCGGTAAAAATGAAACCCTCTGCAGTCTTTACCTTCATGACCCCGGTCTGTCAGCTGACCTTATCCGTCCTGTCAGGTAATTATTTCACCGGTGACGGAGCGTTCCGGTCAGAGGAAGGTTACTACCAGATAACTGGTCGGATGGACGACGTCATTAACGTCAGCGGTCATCGTCTCGGTACGGCAGAGATAGAGGACGCTCTGGTGAGACAGAAACATTAATATTACTGCTTCTGACTATGGTATCACATCTTCATGATGCTCTTACTCATTTATTTTTAAAGGAAATACTGAGAGAAGTGACCGGTAGTGTGAGATAAGAAGAAGAGAGATTAGAGGAGGAGGAAATATACAGTGCGATAATAAAGGATGGGAAATAAAGGGATAGGTTATATGAAGAAAAGAGATAAGACAAATGTGATTGTATGAGATGATGAAATGGAGAAAGAGGAGATACATCAGCTGATGAGATGATTTCTTGGTCATATGAACCTTAATGAGATAGAAGCTGAGATGACGACAAATGGACAAAAACAAAAATAAATATGGCAGTGATGTATACTGAGAAGAGATTACAGAGATTATGATGAGATAAAATGAGATATGTCCTAAAATAAGGAGATAAAATGTAGCATGAAAATAACTGAAATATGAGAGATAATTAAGATCAAATCAGATGAGATGATCTAAAGTGAATTAAGAGATTACTGAGATAAAGTGAGATGATATGAAGAGATTAAAGATGATGAGATGAGGTGTTTGAGATGAGAAAGAAATCACTGCAAAAGAAGATGATGATCAAGGAGAAACAAAAAATACTACAGGATGAGAGATGAGATGAGATGAGATGAGAGATGAAATGAGATAACATGAGATGAGAAGAGATGAGAGATGAGAAGAGATAACATGAGATGAGAAGAGATGAGAGATGAGAGTCAATATGTCAGGCGTCTTTGTTTCCATCTGTTTATTGAAAAGTTTGATTTCTTCAGTGTTTCATCTGAAAACAATGCCTAACAATGATAAAACATTTACTGTTGTTGTTGTCATTGTTGTTGTTGTCGTTGTCATGGTGACTGCCTGTACAGGATGAACATCCAGCTGTTCCAGAAACAGCTGTGATTGGGATCCCGCATGACATCAAAGGAGAAGGTGAGTTAAACTCCCATCATCCTCTCTGTGAATCTGGTGTTTGATTGTCAGCTGAACAGGAAGATGAATCTAAAGAATAAATTCCTCTGTTCATTTCCAAACCTCTTCTCTTTGCCCTTTTAAAATAAAAGTCTAAAAGAAGTTTGGTGATGTGGAGACTTGTGTTGATGAAACTTTAATTCTTCTAACAGACTGTAAATATATAAAGCATCATATGAAATACCAGTCAGAGAGAAACCATCTGCCTAAAGAATCAATCATTTATATACATATTGGTTTACCTCATTAATTGTGTATTGTCAGTTCAATGAAATAGTCTTGGTCAGTAACAGCAGACAGAACAGTAGAAATCAGATGTTTGGTGTGTGACGCTCTGCTGCCTCCTGCTGGTCAGGAACTGAACCAACATCAGGACATCAGACATCACTTATTTATTCATCTATGAGTTATTTAAGAAGCTTTAAACTCTCTGTGAAGTTCTTGCTGTTTTACAACATTTTGAAGCATGAAATTAAATTTCAGACGACGTCTTCAGAACGATCAACAAGGAGTTCTGTTCATTCACAACGATCAGACACTTTGACTCAACTGACTTTCTCTTCTTTCTTTCTTTGTGTTTCTCTTTAGCGCCACCATCAGTTCAAAATTCCTAAAATGAAGAGTTCAACACATTCTGTCAAGTTAATATCAGACACGTTGTTTTGTTGATCTTGACTTATATTCAGATTTCATTTCTATGATTAAACTAAAGACAAGTGAAGGAGCCTGAAAACTTTCCAAATCCCCTGTACATGTGATTAACCACTCTGTGTGTGTGTGTGTGTGTGTGTGTGTGTGTGTGTGTGTGTGTGTGTGTGTGTGTCAGTACCGTTTGCCTTCGTGGTTCTGAAGGACGACCCGGGTCTCGACCCCCCCGTCGTCCTGCAGCAGCTCAGAAACCTCGTCTCCACTAAAATCGCCAAATACGCCGTCCCTGATCACTTCCTGGTGCGTCACAGCCTCAACCAGCTCATTATTGATTCATTCTTTTTTATTCACTGTTTTTCACATTAAATATATTGATCAGTATTGAAACATATTGATTATTGATTATTGATTCCCAGGAGATCAGACAGATTATAAACTTTCACTGACAGAAACAAAGTGATGGAAGAAAAACTAACCTTTACTCAGTAAAAGTACCAACACCACAGAGTAAAAGTACTCCATTACAAGTAAATACATATGAAAAGAATAATCAGTGATTTCAGCACAGATACAGATGTAATTATTATCAGAATGGTTGCTAATCAATCTTTTGTCAATCGATGAATTGATTGATGGTTTCAGATGAACTTATGTTTACAGTTTAAAACATCAGATTTAGAACCTCTGCTGTCAGCCAATCAGAGCTCAGATCCTCTGTCTCTGTCTCTCAGGTGGTGAAGCGCTTACCGAAGACTCGCTCCGGTAAGATCATGAGGCGAATCCTGAGGAAGGTTGCCATGGAGACGACCGGTGACCTGGGCGACGTGTCGACTCTGGACGACCCCTCCGTCGTCAAGGAGATCATCGAGGCCCACGAGCTGTACAGGAAGCAGAAGAAGTAGGAGGAGGAGGGGCTCAGATGACATCATCAGTCCTCAGGTGTGACCCGGAGCACCTGGTCCAGACTCTGTGTGCGTGGTGGCGCGCGTGCAGGACTGTGGGAGGTTTTTTATTGATAAGGCATCAATCAATCGATCAGTCCTGGTGTTTCAGTGACGTCAGGTCATGTGACACTGAACTCCAGGATCATCATGTTCAGGTCTTTACTCCTGAGGTGAAACATCAGATCTTTGTGTTCAGCTCCAGTGTCTCTTTGATCAGTAATGATCATCACCTGCTTCTGTTCCGCATGTGTTCGTGTCCATCAGCGACAGAACCGCTGTGGTTCAGGACTCTGACTCGATCTTCCACAGAACTTTATAGAAAACAAGCAGCTGCAGAACAAAGCTCACAGATCACAGAGAGCAGATCCGATCCAGAGTCAGCTGTTCAGTGAAACTTTGTTTGTCTGACTCTGATTAACCCTCAGATCATCTTTATTTAACAGAGATTTAACGGAGATTACAATAAGAGAAGAAGAGATTTGATAGATTTACACTCTGAAATCATGTTTAATGTTAACGAATGTTTCTGTTAATTGATTATTTGATGAACCGTTCATCAAATCATAAATCATACAGACTCTTGATGTAGAGAAATAAATATTTTCTAATAAACATGAACGCTGCTGTTTGTCTCTTTTTACAACTGATTTCATCAGAAATGAAAAACAGACAAAGAAAATCATTCATGATGTTTCTAAGGTTTTATTATGTTTGTATATTTAGTTTGACATTTTATTAAAAAGAAAAACTAATGAAACTGAAACGTTTTCATTGTTTCATTCACTCATATAAATAACGAACCATCATATATTATTCATTTTGTTTTTTTATTGAGTTTGATTTATGTTTCTTTATATATAGATTGTGTTGATTGTGTTCTGACCTCCGTCCAGCAGGGGGCGGCCGGCTGCCGTCTCTCAGCTCCTCCTGTCGTAAACGCTGCCGTCAGTGAACAGACTGTCGTAAACCATAACAACCACAGAGCGCTCTTCAGCTGGACGTGTCCTCTGCTCCGCTCCTGGAGTTTTCACAGTTTTTACTGTTTGTCTTTACTCAAACTTTATTTCAGTAAAATGTCGTCCTGTGTGCAGCGGCTCGTGTCTGACGTCATGGACGAGTTCACGGTGACCGCGAGGACTGAAATCTGCCAGAGACTGAGACCGGGAGACGAGGTCAGTTACTCAGTTACTCATGAAGAACCAGGTCTGAGATAAAACGTTTCATTAAAGAGTCGGATCCTTTCTGTTTAACCAGAAACATCTCTATATATCTCTACCAGACTCCATTGACAAAAACAGGGATTTAACCAGGAGCTGCTGGAATACCACTGCCTCCATCTGTTAGTGTGTCTGTGTTACTGTGTGGTACTTTTACTTCAGTAAAGTATCTGATTACTTCTTCCACCACTGAAAGTCACACAGTAACACAGACACACTAACAGATGGAGGCAGTGGTATTCCAGCAGCTCCTGGTTAAATCCCTGTTTTTCTCTATGGAGTCTGGTAGAGATATACAGAGATGTTTCTGGTTAAACTATGAGGATCTGATACAAAAGCTCTGTCTCGATTGGCTATAGGCTGCTGTAAATAAACACAGTACTGTAACTAACCTCTCTTTTATTTAGCTTAACAAGCCTGCAAGTGCTCCTTTGCTAACAGGCTAATTAGCATGGCTAGGTTGTGTGCTTGACACAACTCTGAAGAACAAAAAGACAGATAGCTAACAGGAGCTAGCTAACACGGCTAAGACTCCTGTTTTTACAATGTAAAGTTAGGTAACTAGCTAGGCTATTTATCTAGCCTGGGTAATTAGCTGCCTATGCAGAATAAAAGGCAAATAAAAGGAGAAGTTACAGTTTTTTTATGGTTATGGTGTTTACTGTTACTGTGATTCCTGATCAATACTATTCCTGATCAATACTGTTCCTGATCAATACTGCACCATTTACACCATTTACAGTCACAAACATGGAGAAGAAGACCCAGGTTCAAAAACACCAGCGTCATGAAAGCAGCTGTTTAACAGTTTATAGTGTGTGTGTTGTAGGAGGAGCTGAAGGCTGTGGTGAAGAGACTCTGTGAGGCTCTGCTGCAGGAGCTGAGGAGGCTGCTGGAGGAGGAGCAGGAGGAGAAGCAGCAGGAGAAGCAGCAGGAGAATCAGCTGGAGAATCAGCAGGAGGAGCACGGTAAAGACTTTAACTTCACTCCCTTCGTGTCTTCCTCTGGTGTTGGTGCTAACTCTGATCTCTCTCTGCAGTCAGTTCATCACAGCCTCAGCCAGACTCCGCCCCCCCTGCAGCAGATGCGGTGAACGGCCAATCAGATCCTCCTACAGATGACGTCGTCCAATCAGAACGAACCTTCAGCTGCAGCGTCTGCAGCAGCAGCTTCTCCAGACGGACCAACCTGGCGGCTCACCTGCGGGTCCACAGCAGAGAGCGGCCCTTCACCTGTCCGGTCTGTGGGAAAGGCTTCTCGGCCCGCAGCAGCGTCAGAGTCCATCAGCGGACCGTCCACAACAAGCAGCGGCCGTTCAGGTGTTCTCACTGCGGGAAGGTGTTCGGCACCCGCAGCCACCTGCGGACGCACCAGAAGTCCAGCGGCTTCCCGCTCCAGTGTTCGGTGTGCGGAGAGACGCTGGCGGCGAGATGCAGCCTCAGACAGCACCGCCTCACCTGTCAGAGGACAGACAGGAAGTTTAGGTGTGCAGAGTGCGGGAAGGAGTTCTCCAAACACAGTTACCTGTCGGCTCACCGCAGAGTCCACCTGAGCGACAAACCCTTTAAATGTCCGGTCTGTGAGAGAGGGTTCACCACACGCCGCGGGCTCCACGTCCACCAGCTGTCGGTCCACAGAGGCCTGAAGCCGTTCACCTGCAGCGTCTGCAGGAGGGCGTTCAGCCAGCAGAGCGGCCTCAGAGCTCACCTGAGGACGCACACAGGTGAGCGGCCGCACACCTGCGAGCAGTGCGGGAACAGTTTCTCCAGCAGGAGCAGCCTGTCGGTCCACCGCCGTGTCCACACCGGAGAGAAGGCGTTCAGCTGCGACACCTGCGGGAAGAGCTTCAGCGTGTCCGCCAACCTGTGCCGCCACCGCCTCGTGCACTCGGGCCGCCGGGCGTTCAGCTGCGACGTGTGCGGCCGCAGCTTCTCGCAGGCCGGACACCTGAAGGTGCACCGCGCCGTGCACAGTGACACGTGGGCGTTCATCTGCAACGCCTGTGGCAAGGGCTTCAGACAGCGCAGCGCGCTGCTGCTGCACGAGAGGAGCCACAGCGGTGTCAAACCGCACAGCTGCGGCGACTGCGGGAGAAACTTCTCCACGTCCTCGTCACTGAAACGCCACCAGGTGGCGCACAGCGGGCAGAAAGCGCACACCTGCGACGAGTGCGGGAAGAGCTTCACCAGCGCCCAGGTCCTGAAGACGCACCTGCAGCTGCACGGCGGCAGCAAACCGTTTTCCTGTGACGTGTGCGGCCGCAGCTACAGCTCGCTGAGCTACCTGAAGACGCACCGACGCAGCCACTCGGAGGGGAAACCGTTCGGCTGCGCTCAGTGCGACAAAACTTTCTCCACGCAGGCGAGCGCCAACCTGCACCAGCGCACACACAGCGGAGAGAAACCGTTCGTCTGCGAGGTCTGTGGGAAGAACTTCAGCGTGTCGCAGAACCTCGTCAGACACAAACGCGTTCACAGCGGAGAGAAACCGTTTGAATGCGGCGTCTGCGGGAAGAGGTTCAGTCAGAACAACAACCTGAAGAGTCACCAGCTGGTTCACACCGGACAGAAACCGTTCAGCTGCTCCGCCTGCGGCCGCAGCTTCACCTCCATGAGGAGCCTCAGGGAGCACAGGTGTGGAGGAGACACAGTCCTGCAGCTGGACAGACGAGGTCCAGACCCTCCTGGCACCAAGTCCCAGACCTCTCAGGGGTCTTAGACCCTCAGTCTGGAGGAGGTCTTTAGCTGTACCTGGTCCTGGTTGAAGTTCTCTCAGATACAGACTGAGAGTTTGTTTTAAGACTCGAAGCTCAGTGTTGATCAAGGTGCAGCAGGTGAGGATGGAGAGAGAGAGAGAGAGAGAGAGAGAGAGAGAGAGAGAGAGAGAGAGGGAGCGCCCTCTGGTGGAGCAGCTCTGAATGGTTTTTACACTGGCTCATTCTCTGCTCAGAGCAAAGAGAATTTTTTTTCTGTTGTTAAAAATGATTGAATGTTTTTGTTCTGATGAGCTAAGCTTCAAATAAAACACGTCAACCTGTTTGTTGTTGACATTATTCTGACCACATGGTGGCGCTGCAGAGTCACAGGCTGAAAATAAAACGAGAATGAAAAGACGTTTGTTGGTAAATGTTCAGTTTAGTTTCTCTCAGAGAATTTTAAATAAACTCAACAATTTAAGGCTCAAATAAATATTAATAAAGCTGATTAATGACGTGTTTCAGTAGCTGCACTCAGATCAATGTTTATGTTAATATTTTATATTTTATTATTGCATTTTTTTTTTTACAGTTGTATTTTTCTTTTTCTTCTTTTTTTTCCTCTTTTTATTTTTCTAAAACTTGCAAAAGAAAAAACAGGGGACTTTTATTTTGAAGCGGACCGGAAGCCGTGTGTTGGGGGTTGTCAACATCCTCGGTAGGATGGTCGCGGTCTGCTCCGGGTTTACTCCCTCTGTACCCGGATTAAACATCAACACAGCGACACGCTCCAGCCGCAGGCTCACCACCGGACCCAACTGATCCGAACCGATCCGGATTCACGTCCGAGTCCAGCATGAACGAGTCGGAGGGGCTCCGGTTCCGGCGGCTGCACCGACCGCAGGTCATCACCGACGAGCTGCCCGAGCACCGTTACAAAGGATCCGGGTAAGAAACGCAACCAGAACCGCTTTCAGATCCACGCACCGGAGCGCACACAGAAACTGAACCACACAGCTGGAGCCGTTAATTTACCGGGACCAAGAGAGCAGCACGAGCTCGGAGCCGTTTATTTCTGTCTGATCGATTATTGATCAGATCATCAGCAGCTGTCTCTGATTATTGATCGGTTTCAAACCGGAAACTGATTCTAAACTGCGCAGGTTCAGGTTCTAGTCATTGATCACTGAACAGCTGTTAGAGTCCCGATCGATCGATCACAGGCTGATTGGTTTCTGATTCACTGATCATCAATACAGGAAATGAAACGTCTCATCCGGTCGTTTCTGACGTTTGAACTTTATCAAACGTTGAACAGAGAAAAGTTAAAACTGAAGTCTGTGACTAAAGGCTCAGTTTACTGGACCAGGACAGTCCTCCTGTCCTCCTGTAGTCCCCCTGTAGTCCTCCTGTCCTCCTGTAGTCCCCCTGTAGTCCTCCTGTAGTCCTCCTGTCCTGTAGTCCTCCTGTGTGTGTGCAGCTCATTAAAGTGTCCCTGTCGTTCCGTCTCTCAGCACCTACAGTGGGAAGGTGTTCCAGGTGACTCTCCTCTCTCTGGGCGGCTTCCTGCTTCTTCCTCTCCTCGTCATCATCCTCATCCTGGAGTCTCCGATCCATCCTGAAGTCTTCACGTGAGTCAGAGGGAAGTAAAACAGGGATCACATGTATAAGTGAGAGTCCGACAGGACTGAAGACTGAGTCTGAGTCGGGGTGAATATCTGACCTCCACAGGTTCCTGAGTTTCTCCTGGTTAATAATTCATCTACAGACTCATTTACAAACATCTCACATTAGAAAAATAGTTTCTCACCGAGTCCTGAAAATGAGAATTTTGATGATTTTCCAGAAATAAGAATCTCAGAATAAAATAAAATAAACTCGATGTCACAGGTGAAAAAACAGACTCAGACAGTTATAAATATTTAAAGAATAAAAGCTGTAACATTGAGAGTACAGGTGTTAACTGCGTCGTGTTTTCTGCCCCCTGCTGGTTGTTTGGTGCGCTGCAGTCTGAAGGAGCCTCCGCTGATGAAGGGCTGCTGGGAGCCGAACCTGAAGCTCAGAGAGGCTCAGAGACTCTTCGAAGACCAGATCGTCGGACCTGAATCCATCGCCAACATCGGAGGTCAGTTTGTTTGTCGCTGAGGAAACAAAGGTAGAAAAGCAGCAGCTTCCATCAGAGGTTTTAAATCTGCTGGAAGAAAAAAACGTGATCAGGAGTTCCTCAAGGCTCCGTCCTCAGACCACTGCTGTTTGTTTTCTTCTTAAATATCAAAGTCTGAACATTTTAATGTGTTGGTTTACAAATAAAACAGCAGCTACCTAGATGAGTAATTCATATCTGAAGTCATTTTTAAGCTGATTCTCTTCTTTTCTCTGTTTGACATCATCACAAACTGAAAGTCTTTCGGTTTCATGACGTGGACTCAAACGATGAACAGAGAAAGACTGAGAGCTGACAGATGTTCGTCTCTTGTGTCTGCAGATGTTTTGTTCTCTGGAACAGCTGACGGGAAAATCGTGAAGCTGGTCGGTCGAAGAATCCACACGGTGACGAGACTTGGAAAACTGCCATGTGGTGAGAGACGAACAGCGACGTTTGGTTCAGTTCAGTTCAGTTCAGTCAGACTGGAGGTTAAAGTTGATTTTTTTTCAAATTAAACATAAAAATGAAAAATGAAATAAAGTTTCCAGCTGAGTTGAAGTGAAATGTGAGTGTTCAGTAAGAGTGGGTCTGAACTTTGACCTTGAACCTGCTCACAGTCAGAAACCTGTGGTTGCTTCACTCTGGAGTTTTTAACTTTCGCCTCCAGAGTTTCCCAACAGCAGAGTGAGGAAACAGTGACGGGTTCAGACCTGAAGCTGAATAAACAGAGTCTCAGACACTGGATCCTTCGCTCTGCTGCTTCCACAGGAATCAGTTTAAAGTTGAAACTGTAGTTTCAGGTTTGGTTTGATCCCAAAACGTTTTATCACTGAAGCATCTTAAACTAATTTAACTAAAATACCCACAATGTTCAGAAGTGTAGTTTCACAGCTTTAAAGGAGGACTTTTATTGTGAAACAGGAAGTTAGAGCAGAGAGTGGATGAAGTGTTTGATAAACACAGAGTGAGTTTCTTCACATTTGGCACAAACGTTCACTTGGACTCAGAGATGAACTGATCAGATTTTGGTGGTCAAAGGTCAAAGGTCAAGGTCACTGTGACCTCATAAAAGCTGCAGTTGAACAGTTTGGCGAACACAAACAAACCTCAGGTGGTTTTTCTAGTCGAGCTTGAACTGAGTGCAGGTGTGAGTCAACAGGTGAGTCAGGATGAAACTCCTCAAACGACCTTACTGTGGCGGTTCATCAAACAGGAAACTCACAGTGAAACCGTTGAGTTTAAACTGGTTCCTGATTCACTGACTTCAGAATAAAAGCTGCTGTAAATGAAAAAGAAGAACATGAGAAACATGAAGTCAGTGCTCTGAACAGGAGCTCAGGCTGTTTCCTCTCTTTACAAACTAATAAATTCTTTATTGTCTAATTATCATAATAATCTGAATTTGTTTTACACAAACTGAAGTTTCACAGGATAAAGACAAGAAATAAATTCTTCATTTAGTTTGTGTTGATTTGTTTTTCTCACCTGAAGAATCTGTCATTGTTCCAAACTGACAGTGAACGCCTCAGCTCTGGTTTCGCTCTGGTCTCTGGTCTGATGTGGTTCTGTGTCCTGCAGGGTCCAGAGAGGAGGAGTCCAGCTGTGGGAGACCGCTGGGGATCCGGGTCGGACCCAACGGGACTCTGTTTGTAGCTGATGCTTACCTGGGTCTGTTCGAGGTCAACCCCACCACAGGTGAGTCCGCGGAGCTCCTCTGATTATTGATTATTGATCAGCTGACACCTGACTGTAAGACTGCGGTTACTCCTGGAGTAAAATTCTAACACAGACCTTCTGTGTGTGCAGGTGAAGCGACGCGGTTGGTGTCGGGCGGTCAGGTGGTCGCCGGCAGGAAGTTGTCGTTCATTAACGACGTGGCGGTGACGCAGGATGGGAAGAAGCTGTACTTCACTGACTCCAGCAGCAGGTGGCAGCGCAGAGATTACCTGAACCTCATCATGGAGGCGACGGCTGACGGACGGTACCACACAGTTCACACGGTCTCCTCTAACACACACACTGTTTTTAACAAGGCATTTTATTTTGCAGGTAAAGGTCTCACACTTCCTGTGGATGTTTCAGATTAAAAGCCTCTGACGGTCAGTAACAGGTGTGTTCTCCTCTCAGAGTGTTGGAGCTGGACACAGAGACCAGAGAGCTGTCTGTGGTGATGGAGAACCTGAGGTTCCCAAACGGCATCCAGCTGCTGCCAGATGAGGAGTCAGTGCTGGTGGCAGAGACCACCATGGCCCGGATACGCAGGTAACTCACCTGGACTCACCTGGACTCACCTGGTCTCAGCTGGACTCAGCTGGTCTCACCTGGTCTCAGCTGGACTCACCTGGTCTCAGCTGGACTCAGCTGGTCTCACCTGGTCTCAGCTGGTCTCACCTGGTCTCACCTGGTCTCAGCTGGACTCACCTGGTCTCAGCTGGACTCAGCTGGTCTCACCTGGTCTCAGCTGGACTCAGCTGGTCTCAGCTGGACCTGCAGGTCAGATTATGTGGTGGAGTTTAGTTTCAGAGAATAAGATCAAATAAAGAGTGAGTCACAGAATAAAGAGGCTGAAGTCAGAGACAGAAACGATCAGGTTTGATTATTGATTTAATGATGATCTGAATATTGATGATGATGAAGCTCTGAGCTCCTCTGTGTGACGGAGGCTGACGGAGGTTGATGGAGGTTGATGGAGGCTGACGGAGGTTGTGTAACTCTGTGATGGAGCAGGACGTTAGTGCTCTTTGTTGCCACGGAAACAAGCTGGCCTGGCTTTACTCGCATGAAGAGTGTGTGTGTGTGTGTGTCTCTGTGTCTGTGTGTGTGTGTGTGTGTGTGTGTGTCTCTGTGTCTGTGTGTGTGTGTGTGTGTGTGTGTGTGTGTGTGTGTGTGTGTCTGTGTCTGTGTGTGTGTGTGTGTGTGTGTGTGTGTGTCTGTGTGTGTGTGTGTCTCTGTGTGTGTGTGTGTGTGTCTGTGTGTGTGTGTGTCTCTGTGTGTGTGTCTCTGTGTGTGTGTGTGTCTGTGTGTGTGTGTCTCTGTGTGTGTCTCTGTGTGTGTGTGTGTGTGTGTGTCTTCCTGCTCAGATGAAAACGTCTGAACGTCACAGATCAGACCTGTTCAGGTCTCTGTTCAGACCTGCTGTTGAAGACCTGGATCAGACTGTGATCCAGATCACACAGCAGGTTCCTCTGAGAGAGTCTGATAGAGACCAGAATCCAGACTGTCTCTGTCTCTGTCCCAGAGTCCACGTGGCCGGTCTGAATAAAGGTGGGATGGACACCTTCATGGACAACCTGCCCGGTTTCCCCGACAACATCCGACCCAGCTCCAGTGGAGGTTACTGGGTGGCCATGTCTGCGGTGAGGCCCAACCCCGGATTCTCCATGCTGGACTTCCTGTCCCAGAGACCCTGGATCAAGAAACTCATCTTCAAGGTAAAAAGGAAAAGACACAGTCCATGGTCCAGGTCTAGGACTCTCATGAGACTTGTGAACATGGTGTAATGTGATGAGACCAGGTCCCAGACAGACTCTGTGTGAACTCTGTGACCTGGAGGTTTCCAGTCAGACTGACATGATAACTGGTCCTGAGGTGAAGGAGTCAGTCAGTGTGTGTCTGCAGGTCATTTAACTCACTTACTGACAGGAAGCAGGAAGCAGGAAACAGGAAACAGGAAGCAGGAAGCAGGAAGCAGGAAACAGGAAACAGGAAACAGGAAGCAGGAAACAGGAAGCAGGAAACCCTATGACAACAAACAGGCAGAGGAAGATGAGCTGTTAAAATGATGACTCAGTAAAAATATGTCCAATATTTAGTCATGACAACAACAACAACAATAATTAGATGCAGGGCGATGATAATAACGACACCTTCAGGAAGGTTTTCATCAGTTTCTGCATGTGTCACTTTTAACACTGCTGCTGCTGCAAGGAATCATGGGACTTCTCCTCCTTTCTCCTCCTCTCTCCTCTCTCCTCTCCTCCTCTCTCCTCTCCTCCTCTCTCCTCCTCTCCTCCTCTCCTCCTCTCTCCTCTCTCCTCCTCCTCTCCTCTCTCCTCTCTCCTCCCCCCCCCCCCCCCCCCCCCCCCCCCCCCCCCCCCCTCCTCTCTCCTCTCTCCTCTCCTCTCCTCCTCTCTCCTCCTCTCTCCTCTCTCCTCTCCTCCTCTCTCCTCCTCTCCTCTCCTCCTCCTCTCCTCCTCTCCTCCTCCTCTCCTCCTCTCCTCCTCTCTCCTCTCCTCCTCCTCTCTCCTCTCCTCCTCTCTCCTCCTCTCTCCTCTCCTCTCCTCCTCTCTCCTCCCTCCTCCTCTCTCCTCCCTCCTCCTCCTCCTCCAGCTCTTCAGTCAGGACGTTCTGATGAAGTTCGTTCCTCGGTACTCTTTAGTGGCTGAGCTCCATGACGGTGGCGTCTGCACGCGAAGTTTCCACGACCCTAACGGCCTGGTGGCGGCCTACGTCAGCGAGGTCCACGAGCACGACGGGAGTCTGTACCTGGGCTCCTTCCGCTCGCCGTACATCGCCAAACTCGACCTGCGCAAGGTGTAACAGGACGACCAATCAGAGGACGGACGTTTGTGATGTCAGGACGATCGGTCACGTGACGAGATGCTTCTCGTCTCCGTTACTTTTATTTGCCGTGAGGAAACACCAGTCACCTGCTCTCATCCATCACTGCACACACACTTTTTATTTCATTTAAAATCAGTTCAGCTGAATGTTTGTCGATCAGCTCTGTGATCGATCATCTATTGATCAATCAGGCTGCTCCTGTTTCTCACACGCTAACATTAGCTTTGATGTTAGAGCTAACTGCTGTTAGCTGCTACAGGAAACCTGGAGTCAGTGTGGTGATGAGTTCACTGTCGTCTGTAAAACACAAACTCTTTACTTCAGTGAGTCTGGACGATGTGAGGCGTTCAGGGTCACTTCATTCACAGTTATTATAACCTAAAAACAAAACAACTGATCAACCGATCAGTGATCAGACTCATTGATCAGTGTGTGTTCTGACCTCAGCTCTGACTCAGAAACTGAACGCCGTCGTCCTCGTGCCTCTTCTCCAAGATGGAGGAGGAGCTTAGCGGACGCCATTTTGACAGTGATGATGTCGTCATCACTGAACAGTTTTATCCACAAACATGATCAACTTCGTGCAGAATCAGTCGGAGTCTCCTCCTCAGAACACACACTGATCAATCAGTCTGATCAGTCTGATCGATCAGCCCTCATGTGTCAGATATACTGGCTGCAGATGCTGCAGATGTTGTTGTGTGTGTCAGGACGTCGAGCTTCTCTTCCTCATGTTGTGTTTGAGCTGCAGATAAAACCTGAGAAACAGCTCGTTACCTGACCTGAGCCAGCTGTTTACAGCTGTTTACAGCTGTTTACAGATGTTGAGACGAGGTACCGCTCTCAGACTTTAGTTTTAGCTCAGACAGTTAAAGACCTGAGCTGCTGCTGTTTAGTTTCTGACGCCTGCTTCTCATGTAACTTGTTTTGTGGATTTTTCCTCGACAGACGAACTCGTCCTTTACTCTCATCTGTCTTCACCTCAGCTTTGAATGAAACCTGTTTTTTACCTGCTCTCTAAAACCTGAAGATGTGATGAGTTCAGTTTATTGTGTCTGATTTTAACAGTTTTGTTCATCAGTAATATGTTAATTAATGACATTTCAAAATAAAAGACTCTCAGAACACACTGCTTGGTTTTAGAGTTTTCCTCTTAAAAGGTTTAAACTTAAACTGTGAAAACAATTCTTTAAAAATAATCAGAACATATTTAAATACATCAGTTTATACATTACATCTATAAAACATTTTAATGACTTCATCATTTGTCAGTGAACTAATGGGATTTCAAAGTTTAAATGAGTCAGTTTTGTTTTGGCTCAGTTCAGTTCATCTGCATGTTGTTCATCTTCTGACCAGCAGGTGGCGTCACTGCGCTCAACACAATCAGACTCATCACGACACAGCGGCTGCACGAGTCTACACACATGTTGGTTTTATTTCAAGCGAAAAGGTGAGAAAGATTTATTTTACAGATGTAGAGCAGCAGCTCAGACAGGTGGACAGGTAGTGGACAGGTAGACAGGTGGACAGGTGGAGGTGTCACTGCCACAGTTAAACTCCATCAGGTGGACTCAGTGGGACCTGGAGGTTTCAGGATTTACAGAGGAACACCTGGACGTTGGTCTCATTCTCCCAGGGAATCAACCAAACCTCAAAGTGACAGTGAAACGTCTGCAACACACACACATTAAAGAATCTTCACCGGGTCAGTTCAGACAGAACAATGTGAGACAACACATCTGCTCTGAGATCAGTTAGAAGCAGCACCGCAACCATTTCCTCATTCTTACACAGCAATGATTTGAATGAGAAATAATCATCAGTTTTGTTCTTTTATCTCGACATTTAACTATTTTAGTAGTTTTAGTATCTTTATTATTATTATTATTATTATTATTATTATTAATTAGTTAGTTAGTTAAAGTGCAGTTTCTTTACAGACATATTAAAGAAACCCGCTGCCCGGAGCATTATTAAAGCAACACGCAATGGACAGCTGACCGGAAGTGGACTAGCAGCATGCTAACACATGTTGTTCGTTAAAACTGGACTGAGGACAGAGACCGAGGAGGCGGCGGCTCAGAGCCGGTTTACTGACTATTTACCTGCTCAACATCACCTGTCTGAGTCAGCGCTAACGTCATGGTGACGTATGCACCGGTAAGTTAACTCTATAACATGTGTCCGGTGGCCTGTCTGTCTGTCAAAGTGTTTTCAGGACGTTTTCTCGGTTCTTTATCTTAAAAATATTCAGCTTTGAAACAGCGTCTTTGAATCAGTCACTTTAAATGAGTTCCAGTTATTAAACTGTTAAATTCTAATGTTAACTGACCAACACAAACGACACAAACAACAACACAAACAACAACACAAAGAGTCATTCTTCACATTATCTGCACAAATCACACATTCAGCAAAATCTGCTGATGCTCACTGTGACATGTTTCAACGTCAGGAGACTGAGTCTGAATCTGAGTCTGAGTCTGAGTCTGAGTCTGAATCTGAGTCTGAGTCTGAATCTGAGTCTGAGTCTGAGTCTGAATCTGAGTCTGAATCTGAGTCTGAGACTGAGTCTGAATTTTTTACAGTGTGCAGGTGTTAGCACTGAAGGCTCAGACTCACCTGGTGCAGACGACCTTTAGGCTGGAGGTCACACTTGGACAGGTTGTTGTTGTGGTCTCGTTTACGACAGACGGTTCTGGAAATCTCCAAATCCACGATGTAGCGAAGCCCTTTAACAATCTGACACAAACATACACACCTGTAAACTGAACATGTGGAGTTTGGCCAACAAGGTGGAGCGTAGAGTTCCAGGTGTGTCGTACCTGTCGCTGTGCTCTGGTGATGGCCGAGGGTTTGAAGAGGAAGGCGTCGTTTGATTGGTTGTTGAAGGAGTAGGTGGCGGCGAGCACCACCTGCTGGAGGCCGCGGTCGTCCGTGCTGATGTTCAGAGGAGAACCGGGCATGGAGCGGACAAGATGGACGCCCGCCGCCAAACTCAGCTCTGTAAGAGAAGAACGATCAATAAAGTTTCTCTGAATGGAGCTTTGGTCGGGGGGGGGGGTGTTAGTACTTCATGAGAGTACTGAGTACTTCATGTTAGTACTTCATGTTAGTACTTCATGTTAGTACTTCATGTTAGTTCTGAGTACTTCATGTTAGTACTTCATGTTAGTTCTGAGTACTTCATGTTAGTACTTCATGTTAGTCCTGAGTACTTCATGTTAGTACTTCATGTTAGTACTCCATGTTAGTACTTCATGTTAGTACTTCATGTTAGTACTCCATGTTAGTACATGTTAGTACTCCATGTTAGTACTTCATGTTAGTACTTCATGTTAGTACTTCATGTTAGTACTTCATGTTAGTACTTCATGTTAGTACTTCATGTTAGTACTCCATGTTAGTACTTCATGTTAGTACTTCATGTTAGTACTTCATGTTAGTACTTCATGTTAGTACTTCATGTTAGTACTTCATGTTAGTACTCCATGTTAGTACTTCATGTTAGTACTTCATGTTAGTCCTGAGTACTTCATGTTAGTACTCCATGTTAGTACTTCATGTTAGTACTTCATGTTAGTACTTCATGTTAGTACTTCATGTTAGTACTCCATGTTAGTACTTCATGTTAGTACTTCATGTTAGTACTTCATGTTAGTCTGAGTACTTCATGTTAGTACTCCATGTTAGTACTCCATGTTAGTACTCCATGTTAGTACTTCATGTTAGTACTTCATGTTAGTACTTCATGTTAGTACTTCATGTTAGTACTCCATGTTAGTACTTCATGTTAGTACTTCATGTTAGTACTCCATGTTAGTACTTCATGTTAGTACTCCATGTTAGTACTTCATGTTAGTACTCCATGTTAGTACTTCATGTTAGTACTCCATGTTAGTACTTCATGTTAGTACTCCATGTTAGTACTTCATGTTAGTACTCCATGTTAGTACTCCATGTTAGTACTTCATGTTAGTACTTCATGTTAGTACTTCATGTTAGTACTTCATGTTAGTACTCCATGTTAGTACTTCATGTTATTTGTACTTCATGTTAGTACTTCATGTTAGTACTTCATGTTAGTCCTGAGTACTTCATGTTAGTACTCCATGTTAGTACTTCATGTTAGTACTTCATGTTAGTACTTCATGTTAGTACTCCATGTTAGTACTTCATGTTAGTACTCCATGTTAGTACTTCATGTTAGTACTTCATGTTAGTACTTCATGTTAGTACTCCATGTTAGTACTCCATGTTAGTACTTCATGTTAGTACTCCATGTTAGTACTCCATGTTAGTACTTCATGTTAGTCCTGAGTACTTCATGTTAGTACTTCATGTTAGTACTTGATGTTAGTTCTGAGTACTCCATGTTAGTACTCCATGTTAGTACTTCCATGTTAGTTCTGAGTCAGCAGCTCTGTGTTGTCGTTGCTTTGTTTCCTGTGACTCTGATCAAACAGCCTGAGGACAGAAGCTGCTGAGACCAAATATGGACTGAAGCTGTTTGTGTGAGAGCAGGAAGTTTAAACAACAATCAGGAGGAGAAGCTCGTCAGTGTCTTCATCTTTCTTCCTGCGTTTAAAGACACTTTAAACAGAGTGTGTTCTCTACGGTCACGTCGAGTGTTTCACCTGTTCTGATGCTTTGGCTCTGACAGGATCACGGCTGCAGGTGGAGGTGATGCGTTCATGGCTCTCAGCAGTTTGCAGTTAAAACCTCACACAGTTTCTGAACTGAGACTGGTCTAATTCTTAATGAACCGTTTGACCACAGCTGTCGACTCGATGCTTTTTGAACAGACGCTGGTGAAAGTTTGAGTCCTCGACCTGTTTGTCTCAGGTTGAAACTTTCAGAGGATTAAAGTGATGATGGAAACAGGAAGTGTTCTTACCCAGGGCGGCGAGCAGCAGCGAGACGAGCAGCAGCGTCTTCAGTCCCATCGTTCACTCTGTCTTTCTGTCTCTGTGCGACGACTCGTCTGTTTCCTGTCACTCTGACCACAAGATCAGCTCATGCTGCTGCTGCAGGACCAGTCTGTCCACTTCCTCAAACATGTGACGTCACTTCCTGTTGGTGGAGTCACTTCCTGTACCTGTTCAGGAGCCAAGTGAAGTCTTCCTGCTTCAACTGATCACATGACTGACAGAAGGAACAGCCAATCAGAGACACCGATCGATCCTCCACCTGCCTCCAACAGCTCAGACAAAGAAAACAACACACAGTCATTTAGAAACTAAAATTCATTTGACAACAACAACAACACTGTGCAGCAGCTTCCTCCTCCTCCTCCTCCTCCTCCTCCTCCTCTCCTCCTCCTCCTCCTCTTCTCCTCTCCTCCTCTCCTCCTCTCCTCCTCTCCTCCTCCTCCTCTCAGACAGGAAGATCACTGCTCACTCCCGTCACAGTGCATCAGGTTAATTACCCATCAGCCCCCTCTCCAGCTCTGCCTGTGTAGCAGCAGTTTGTGATATACCTAACCCTAACCCTGACATATAAAACTGACAAACTGATCGTCTCAAAGATCTTTAAGAAAATCCAGCTGTGTTTAAAATATTTGGATTAAAAATGTTCAAAAAAATTAATGATTAATAAAACAAATATTGATCATTTTCATTCATTTTTTTAATGTACAGTCAGATTTAGGTAAATATTATTATTTATCTCCTAACTTTAACTGTACTGTCATCTCTGCGCGCAGATGAATGAAAATAATAAATAAATCACGGAACTCATTGAGACACAAACTCAGACGTTTCAGTGGAAATACAACATTGAATTTTTATTAGCAAGCACTTAAAGTTGTTTAAAAAAACACAAGAAAAACGACCAATCACAGAGCAGCTGTGTTTGTTTTGCAGCCGGGCAGGAAGTATGTGTGCTAGGCTAACAGTTTCCCCCTGTTTCCAGTCTTTGTGCTAAGCTAGGCTAAACATGTTGTCTGTGCTGGACACGGAGATGAAACTAACAGAAATGACAGAATGTTCCTTTAATAATCACAGACAGGTGATAAACAGGTGAAGAGTCATTTTATTCTCAGATTCTGTTTCCTGAATCTTTGGCTCCTGGTTCTGGTTCTGGACGTTTTAACGACCAAACGATCAATCGATTGATGGAGGAACTGATCAGCAGGTTAACTAATGATGAAAACAATCATTAGCACATTCACAGGTGTGGATGACATCACAGCCCAGCAGGTGAATCTGTAGAACAGCAGGTGTGAGGATGGTTGCAGCCCTTTAGCCCAGTGTTTACATGTTAAGCTGCCAAGAATGAGATCCAGACCGAGGTCTCGTTTCCCAAACAGATCTCAGATCAGCTTTAATAAACACGTCCAGTCTCCAGACCAGCCAATCACATGCAGCTGCACTCAACTCAGCCAAAACATCGGAGGTCAGATCTGGACGCTCACAGGAAGTGATGTGCTGTCTCTTTAAGAGAATCAGATCAGACCTGCTCCTGAAGAACAGCTGAGCTGTTCACGTCAGAGTTTAACACAAACTCTTCAGATCGTTCACATTTCAAACCTGTAACATTAAACCATGAAGGTGAACTGATTCAGATGTATCTCAGACTAGCTGTTGTTAGCAACAGTTGCTAACATCGCTCTACAAACAGCGTAGCAACATGTCCACAGATAAACCTGAACAGTTCTCTGTGTCTGACTGACTTCATGTAAACTAATGAGACTGAGCTGCTATAAACAGGAACATTAGCAGAGAGTTCACTGCTGCTGATGAGGAGCAGCCATCTTGGATTCTGATGTCGGGGTTGCTCCGACTTCAGGAGGCGTTCAGCTTCAAACTTCTGAGTAGGAACTTTTCTGACTTCAGAGAAGAACCTGAAGGCACCATTAAACTCACTGATTACCTGACTCTGTATTAATCCAGACCTCCCTGACAGGTCAGTTTGATTCTCACCTGGATTAAACTGGGTAGAAAATGTGAAATAAGAGCTTCATGTCAAACTGTAGAACTGTGTCATTTTCCAGTAGCTGTGGATATGTGTGTAATTCTCTGAATAGAAACCTTCTCTTTTAGTCAGAAAACACATTAGCACCTGAAAACATCCACCTCGTATCTGGAGAAGGGAGACGCCATCTATTGGTCGGTGTGGGGGCAGAGATAACCTGATTGGCTGGTATGGAGGACACATAGCTAGGTTAGCTTAGCATCAAGCTAACTGAGGGGAACGTGACCTCAGTCAGTCAGAGAGAGACGGGAGCTTTTAGCTTCCTGTCCGAGCTCCGCCCTGTAAACATTAAGCCTCGGTCAGACCCGGATCAAACATCAGCTGATCACCTGATGCCCTACGGAGAGGTGTTAGTTTCCATCACCCTGTAATCCCAGGTGGGCGGGGCAAAGAAATATTGCAGACGATGTATTAAAGAGATATTTTGATCAGGGTCTGATGGTGGTGATTGTGATCAGACCTAGAGCTCTCAGTAACATCAGCAAATATTCTTCTGTTGGGTTTCACTGCCAAGAAGAAAAGTAAACTGAGGATTAACAGATGGTGATGAATTATCCGTTAGAAATTATTCTGACCAGTGACTGACTGTGAGTCTGGAACAGTAACAGTGTGGTGATTCTCACACCAACAGGACGAATGATTTGCAGGTGTTTTCTGAGGCCGGTCTGACTGTGACGCAGATTATTCTGATCAGCTGACGGTTAAAAAACGAGCAGGAAAATCCAAAGAAATCCACAGAGAGAAAGAAAAAACAGAGTTCAACAGTTTCTCTTTTGTCAACAAGACAGAAACATGATCCAGTCTGAGAGATCCAGTGATCCAGTCTGAGAGATCCAGTGATCCAGTCTGAGAGATCCAGTGATCCAGTCTCAGTGGAACCAGTGACTGTATATAAAGATGGACGACGTGACAGATCTCTAAAACACCTGGATCGCCCCCTGGTGGCTGTGGTACAGGTTGTTGATGAGTCTGGTCACAGGTGAAAGGTCACGATTGACCTTGACACTGTGGCTCCACCCCCTGATCATCACTGCACAGACTCTGAATGATGTCATCAGCTCAAAGATGGCAGCGCTCGTATCACACAGTGGCAGGAAGTAGAGACATGTCGGCCATCTTTAAATACAGTGAGTGGTTCTGTTTGTGATGAAACCTGTCGAGTTAAAATTCACTTTTCTTCATTTCCCACATTCTGTGTCTGAGTTTTTCACTTCCACTCTGATAAATTCAGTTTCAGATTATTCTGATTTAGTTTCAATGTGTTTATTTAACTGGAACAGTTCAAATATAAATGGTTCAGATTCAGAGGTGCTTTAATTTTTACATCTGTTACAAGTTGAAAACAGAAATTTAAAATCGTTCAGTTTGAATTTAAGTTGCTTCATTGACCAAAGAATTGTGGGAAATAATAAAGAGACTGGAAACAAACTGATTTGATCAGAAACAGCTGGAGCTTCATTCCTCACAGAGATCCTGGACTCTGATTGGCTGAAAGGTTCAGAGTCACCTGTCAATCAGTCGACAGAGCTCTGCGTTCAAACATCTGGTCCTTTTGGGCCGACCTGCCGAGGAGACGCTCACCTGACGCCCGGACTCCAGGTGGAGGTGAGGGGCTGATGGGTGGTTTTCCTCCCTACCAGTGGTGGTTTTTGGACAGGTAGGCGATGAGCGCCACGGCCACGCCCACATAGATACCTGTCCCGATGGTGATTGACAGCACAGCCAGGAAGAGAGCCCGCCTCGAGCTGGAGCTGGCCAGGTGGAAGTCTCCTTTAGACACGGCCTTATTGGTCTGAGGGGGGGGGGGGACAAACAACGTTAATGATCTGATGCTGCCTTCACTGCCTGTTGGTAAAAACTGTTGTTTGTTACCAAGTGAAACCAAACAAACAGTTTATACAAAATGAAGTGAACGGATCATTTCAGTGTTAATATCTGATTGAGGTCTGAGAGGACAGAGGTCTGAGGTCTGAGCAGCTCAGAGCTGAACAGACAGAAACCAGATTACTGGACGTATCAGGCTCTGCTCTTTAATCAGTTTAATCAGTTTGTAATGAAGCTGATGTGATCAGGAAGGAAAAGCTCCTGTTCAGTGTCAGAGCTGACGGACAGTAAAGATCTGTTCCTGATCTCAGACTCTAACACACTGACTGGACTGAGCTTCCTGTTCCTTCACACACATCAAACAGGTTCTAATGAGTTCTAGTGAGCTTCTTCAGACCTGTGTGGTAACCATGGTAACCAGGGTCAGTAGTGTTAGTCTGTCCTCAGCCCAGAGACCGACCCGGGTCACATGGAGCGCTCCCTGCTCTGCTGTGTCGGCCATCTTGGACGCTCTCTGCCTGTCAGCCTTCGTACGTCTCAGTGAGTGATTTGTCCCTGTGGGCTGTTAGTGGAGGGAGGCAGAGATGATCTGCAGGATACAGGACTGTCTTATCAGTCTGCTGGTTTTTCTATCAGGACTTTAACTTCATTAAAAGATGGGAACACTTCCTGTGGCCCTGCAGCTCGTTAGGAGTCTGCTCCTCTGTGATTGGCTGATGTTCACAGACGGTGGTTAAACCTGAGTCAGTCACTGAGTGTGTGTGTGTGTGTGTGTGTGTGTGTGTGTGTGTGTGTGTGTGTGTGTGCTGACAGTAAACAATAAGCTCAGATGGATCCATCAGTCTAATGGAGCCATGTCAGGTGAGTGTGAGTCTCTTAACGAGCTCGTTAATCATGTTTACAGAGTTAATTGAACTCGTTAAGAGGAAACTGCCTCTCTGTAATCACCACTCCTCTTCCACTAAGATTTAATTACACTCTCTGTCCAATCAGACGTCACGATTCTGACATCAGCCAACCAGCGCCGGCGGGGGCAGGACCTCCTGTGATTGGTCCAGACAGGATAATGAAGTCTCCCACACTTCCTGCTGAATAAAGAACAACATCCTCTGAACAGAGAGTTTCATAAAGAGGAGAGAGGGAGAGCTGGGCTCTAATCTGATTATCCACAGCAGCTCATTCAGTCACAGTGTACTGTCAGGACAGGTGAGTCAGGACAGGTGAGTGATGGAGGTGTACTGTCAGGCGTTGTGTGAGGACTGTGTCTCTGAGATCAGTGACCTCTCTGATCTGACCCATGTGATGCAGTTTGATTATAGATTTATTATTGGATTCTTCACTGTGTGATTGGTCAGACTGAAGGTTTAATACCTTTACCTGAGCGTCAGATCACCTGAGTGATGACTGTGCTTGTCTCTTGTTCAGTAAAGTGACTGTGAGCTCAGTGTGAGGATCTGTTGGATTCATGTCAGTAAAAGTCTTCAGCTGTAGTTTTAGTTTGAATGTTTCACTGTTTCTTTCTAAATGTGTTTGAATCTGGTTTTGTGGAGCAGCTTTGTTGTTGTGTCTCTGACACTGACGTGTTTTATGGTTTGTTACTGTCTGTTGACTGTAAACTGAACTGAACCTTCTCATGTCTGGAGCCATCAGATTAGCTGCAGACAGACAGACAGACAGACAGACAGACAGACAGACAGACAGACAGACGGGAGATGATGAACTGCTCCTTTAACGTGGTTCTCCTCCTCCTCCTCCTCCTCCTCCTGCTGTAGATCTCTCTGTTGTTCACTGATGGATTTCAGTGTGGGAAGCGTTGCCCGTAGCAACCGGCCCTGATTCTCTAGGAGCTGTAACTGTGCAGTTGCCATGGAAACCACATCCGCGACACGCAGCAGCTACCACCACACGACAACACGACACTAAAAACACCTCAGTTACTCCTGCCTCACTCTCACAGTTCAGAAGTCCATTGGAAATTTGAACATTTTTCAAACTAAAATCAAAGAAACTTTAAACCTGCTGCAGTTAGAAAGAAACAAACATCAGACAGAACTCAAACGTCCAGAAACCCTGAAGAGACTTTACAAAGATGTGAAAGTGAAGCAGGTCAGAAACTAAATCATTCATCAGGTTCAATCTGAACCCAGATCAACCTGAGATCCTGTGGTTAACATGCTCACTGAGCTGAGTCGTCCTGCAGCTGACTGCAGATCAGTTATATAAGGTGGAGTGTGTCAGTGTGTGTAGGAGCAGCTGTGTGTTGATGTTCCAAAAACAGAAAGACACACACACACACAAAAGCAGGTGTACAGTTCACTACACACCAAACATCAGGTCCACAGCTCTGTATTGTTACTACTGACAGTCTGACCATATTAGTTCCCTCTACTACAACGAATCTACTTACTGCTAATACTACTGTCCATACTACAACTACTACAAACCCACATCTATTACTGCTAATATTATTAATACTGCTACTGCTACTAAAACCAATCGGCAGTATATTAGTACTATTACTGCTGCAGGTACTGGTACTGTTAGTAATCCACTCAAACAAACCTCTACTACTACATCGACTAATATTACTGCTGCTGATGGTGGTTCTGGTACTTGTACTCCTGCCATAATACCACTGCTGACGACTCCCAAAGCTCAGATGTCTGAGGGTTCCTGAACACACCAACTACGTATCTCCAGCAGGTGGTTTACCTGTCGGCATGACAGTAACAGGTAAGTGACTCAGTTTAACCTCATCAGTAGAGCTCTCTGACCCAGACTCTGTCCGGTCAGTCCAGGTGTGTCAGGTGTGTGTGGGTGTGTCCTCACCTCGTGTGACAGGTAGAAAGCTGCGATGCCGAGCGGCCAGAAGCAGCAGAGCATGGAGAAGACACTGAGGCCCAGGTGATCTCTGGGAGGCATCAACAGGAAGGTGTCCTCGCTCTCTGATTCGCTGGAGTAATCACTCTGAAAACACACACACAGGTGAGTTCACCTGGTGACGAACAACAAGCATATTGTAACTGTTGACGCTCAGATGGAAATAATGACTTTGTCACCTGAGAGTCAAAACCCAGGGCCTGGGTTTGGGCTGGATTTGAGACACTTGTGTTTTTAACCCTGAGTTTTGTCTGCAGGTTCAGTCAGAAACTAAAGCAGGTGTGTTACTCTGCCTTTATCACAGCTCTGAGATCAGGGTTTCAGCTCAGACTTCTTACAGGTGTCTCGTGTGATTCTGGACAGGAACTGATGCAGATCAGGTTTAGGGATATTCAGACAGATAATGATGACTTAATAAAGACTGTCTCTGCATCTCAGAGGGTTAGAAATAGATGTTATCATTTAGTAGAGACAGAAGTGAAACTCTGACGGTCAAAGTAAAGTCTTTGTTTCAGGAATCAGCTCCGTCACTGAGAAATAAAGATTCTCTAGTCAGAGATCAGAGTGTTTCTTCTCAGACAGAAACAGCAGCTGCAGTCGTTTAGACGACGACCTGCCTCTGAACGCATCACTGAGACGACAACTCTGATAATAATTCATGTAACTTCACCTGCTCTCTGATTAAATATGTACACTACCACCAGCCTGCCAGTTAAATCAGCTGTGCTCCCTCCTCAGTAATCCCTCTCTCTCCCTCTCTCTCCCTCTCTCTGGTATTAGCAGGGCAGAGTAGATTAAACTGGACTTTACAGAGACAAAATCACAGCATTTCCAGCTAATCGTCTCTAAAGCGATTGGCTGTTAGGCGGCCAAATGTGTCGTTCAGAGCTGCAGCTCGCTAATCTCATTCTGCTGGAAAGTCTCTGACTCAACCGAATGGATGGATGGAGGGAGGGATGTCAGAAAGCTCAATTAGATGGATTATTAAACATGCTTCCTGTGAAAAAGGTTCACAAACCAACCTCACAGACAGGAGGACGATGGACAACATGACAAACAGACTAACAGAGGAAACTCTGCCTGTTTTCTATCACAATGTTTCCTCCTAATCTCCTCCCTCTTCTAAACATCCAATCCCTCCTCCTCCTCCTCCTCCTCCTCCTCCTCCTCCTCCTCCTCCTCTCTGTTCTCTGCAGCTCCTCCATCTCAGCTCTTTGATGAAGCAGGTCGACATCAGAATTCAAGAGGTGTGTTATTCTGCTGCTGGAGGCTGAACATGAGCCACTCAGACAGAGGAGGAGGAGGAGGAGGAGAACGAGAAGGAGGAGGAGGGCTGAAAATGAAGGATGGTTGACAGAGGATGGATGAGGAGTTGGGGGGGTCGAGGTGGGGGGGGGTTGAAGTCCTGTAGACTGTGCTGATTTTAAGAAGTTTTTCTCGTTCACGTCAACACAGACTTTGACCCCAGCCCCTAGAGGACGTTAGAGGAACTGCAGCTCAACGGTTTTTCTCTTCACCAGCAGGAGGTGACGTAGATATTTCACATGTTAATGAAGCTCCACCTGCAGCAGAACATGTTCCTCAGCCTCCAGGACTCATGTTCTACGCCGATGACACTCTTCACTTCCTGAAACATTCAAAACCAAACTCAGTTTTTCACCTCGAGCTCCTGGAACTCGTCGTCATCGTCGATGTCGTACGACAGCGTATGAATCTTTGCGTCCTCTCCAGAAAAGTCCAGAAACTTTCCGTCAGTGAACAGCAGCGCCTCCTTTGTGGAGGTGGAGGGGGAGGCGTCGGGACCAAGCCCCTCAATGAAGGTGGTCTCGCAGCAGTCGCCTCCCCCAGCCTCCCCCCACGCCCGCAGGACGCTCTCTGGGCACAGCAGGAGGCCGGGGGCCGACCTGAGGCGGGGGTCTGACGCCGCCTGGTGGGGGAGGAGAGCGCTGGGGTTCAGGAGCTGAGGAGGACCCCCGCTGTGCTCCTGCTGAGGCGGGGCGTTCACCACCACGTGACCCTGGTACTGAGGAGCTGAGTACACTGACGGCAGCGCCTCCCGAGGCTCCGCCCCCAGCCTGCGGGTGTTGATGAGGCCATTTTGTCTGCAGCTTCCCCCCCCGCCTCCTCTTCTCGGTGATGCTCTCCCCTGTTTGGAGGAGGTTTCAGCCTCCTCCCCTCGGCTCTCCTCCTCTCCTGCTCCCTCCATCTGTCCTGGTCGCTCCTCCTCCTCAGAGGTGTCTCTCAGAGGGGTCAGGGGTCAGAGGTCATCGCAGACTGTACTCTCCTGAAGAACAGAAACAGAAAAATCTGGTTGTCTTGTATTTCAGTCGGACTGAACTCATTGAATTGTTTTATTCTCATTTTCCCATGTGAGGAGTTTTATAAATAAAACTTCTGAGACACTTTATAATCTGATATGTATATTCTTCTTATTGTTTCTCTAGCATGAAAATGTAACTTTAACTTTACTCATTCTGCAGAAAACCTGGAAAAACAGAAATCAAAATGTGCGATTTGATCGGGAAGAGTGTGCTGCGCCTTTTAGTAACGTGACCATGTGACCATGATGACAAAAATCATAAAAAGTGGTTGAGAAAATGATCAAACCCACTCCTTTTTGGAGCCACATCATTTCCTCATACTTTCACACAGGAACATGGTTGAAACTTTAAACAGGTCACAAGACCTGAGACTTCTTCAGGTTAAATCTTCATGTTGATAGATGTTATAGTTTTTATTAAATCAGTTTAAATTTGACATTTGTTGTTTTACAGTGTCAGAGTTTATAATGGGTGTGTGTTGCGCTGAATGTTGTGTTCTAGAATGTGTGACATCATCACTCTAACTGCCACCTCTGAACATTTTACCATAAAAATCTGATTCAAACATCTTTTAATTCCCACAGTTTCCAACCTACACAGACACTTTCTATATGAAGACGTAGAGAAATGTGTCCTCTCTCACCCAGTGTGACTCCCATTGTCACATGACTCACAGTTTGTGAATAAATCTCCTCCAAACACAGAGAGCGCTGACCCACAGTCCCATAGACTGCCATGTTAAACTGAGCTCTGAAGCTCTGTTTTAAAACTGTGACGGAGCCTAAACCGTAAACAGGACGTCCACATATAAAACATCAGAGTCTTCACTGAAGCTCTGTGGAGCTCACAGTGAACACACTGTGCTGATAGGAGCTGTAGTTTGTTTGTCCACCTCACAGTGCGTTTGTTTATCATGATCTTTGATGCCCTTTCAGAATAAAAGCACAGAGGAAACAGAGGCTGCAGAACTTCATTCAGATTCCTGTTGTTTTTAACTTTCCTTCAGTGTCACAGTGATCCAGTGAGAGCTGTCTGTGCATCATGGATACACTGACAACAGGGAGCTGATCACAGACAATGTTCAGTAACCAAATAAATCCTGTTTACGTTCTGTTTATTCTTCCTCTTCATTTTCTAAATCCTCCATCAGTTATTACTCTGATCTCCATCCGTCCAGGCTGACGTTAATTTCAGAGATTATCCATCAGTCAGTGAACGTGACGTGATGTTTGTGTGATGATTCTGTTTTGTTTTTGGTGCGTTTGAGGACACAAAGCAGATTCTGTTAATGTGTCTGTTTCTGTTCAGCAGCTGATTCCTCAGATATCAGAGTGTCCTTGAACACACCAACAGACACACACACACACACACACTGAGACACATTCATGACGTGTGTTTGCAAACATATATCAGTGTACATATATGTGTGTGTGTGTGTGTGTGTGTACTCCGGTGCAGTACTTGAGTAAATGTACTTAGTTACCTTCCACCACTGACTTCATGGTATTGATTGTAATTTTCCTATAGTCTAATGCAGACTGTGTCATGGTGGATTCATCAGCTCCTCTCTGCACTGAAACCGATGATGTTATTGATATTTTTTTATCGATCTCTTCATTTGATCTGTTTAATATTTCAGTCACATTCCTGCAGTGACCCCCCCCCCCCAAACACACACACACACACACACACACACACACACACACAGGGGCGTTCTCAGCCCATACATTAACACATACATGTGGTTAAATGAACCTGAATACCGACACTGTTACCGGCTCTGACGTCATCCCGGTGATGCTAGACATGTCCTGTGATCACGAGAGGACAAACACACACGCACACTGACAGGGACGCGCGCACATACTCACCTCCCAAGGTGAGACACGCGACCCTGCGTCCATCCACCCATCTGTACATCCAGACACCGACCCCTCCTCCGCTCTTCAGCCGCCCTTGGTGCGCTCTGAGCCGCGTACACACCCGAGAGGGTCCCGGTGTGGAGCTCCGCTGTTTCCAAGACCGAAAAGGAACCGAGAGAAGAGAGAGGCAGGCGGCCGGCAGGTGTCCGTCTGCTCCGAGGATGGTTCTCCTGCAGAGAGGAGGTGGAGAAGAAGAGGAGGAGGAGGAGAGAGAGAGAGAGAGAGAGAGAGAGAGAGAAAGAGAGAGAGCGAGAGAGAGCATCAGCCACTATAACAGACTGTGGAGGGTTTCTACAGGAGGAGGCATGTGCACTGAATACAGAGGAGGTGTGTGTGTGTGTGTGTGTGTGTGTGTGTGTGTGTGTGGGTGGGTGTGTGTGTAGTAGCAGATTTCCTCCTCATGGTCCTAACTCCCCTCAGAGCTTCAGACCAGAACATGACAGACTTCAGATCAGATCAGATGAGACCTGAATCAGAACCTCAGGTTTTCTCTGATCCTCTCATCTGCATCATCAACCTACAGGACCGTGAACTAAACAAGTAGATTTCATTGTTGAACATTAAACTTTTATTGTGAAAATATTGAAATGACTTTTACATAAAGAACTTCACTGTAAAAAAAAAATAAAACAACAGTTGCACTTTAAACCTCTGATTCCACTCGTCTGTAATTGATGAAACTTTTGAATCCAACATGTTTGATTCAGACTTCAGGTTTTGGTTCATGAGCAACTTGTTTTACTTGTAAACAAAATGTAGACACCTGCGTCCACACAGCAGGGGGCGCTGCAGATCATGTGTATACACGTGATGGACTAACATCGGCTGAACTTTTATTGATCTTTCAGTGTCGTCGTTTCTACTTGAAAAGTCTCGTTGGTTTCACTAAAAACTCAGTGATTAAACTGAAAGTGTAAAGTTGACTGTTTTACTTAATGTTCCTCAGCTCACCTCACTCAGTTTTCAGAGGCCAGGTGAAGCAGCGTGTTCTTTTTTACAGTGTGCAGTAAAATGTAAATGTGTCTGATAATCACAGAGCTGCTGCTGTGAAGTTCCCTCTGAACTGAAGTGAGACATTAAAGTGGCGTCAAATGGAAACACCAAAGTAAAAGTACCTCAGAATTGTTGACTAAAAGTGCTTAATTACTTTCCACCAGTGATAAAAACACGTGAGAAACGCTCTGTCTTCTTCTTCTTCTCTCGGATCTTTGATTAATGACATCTGAGTTTTAGTAAAAATTACTTTCACCAACTCGTCACCAAAACGTCAGCGCCCCCTGCTGTCCAGGACACGTGACTGCAGCTCCACAGTCATGGGTTCATCTCCAGGACTGGACTCCGACACCCACTTAGTACAGACACGAGGCAGGTTTTAACTCTCACACAATGCATGCTGGGATATCTGATTCACGTTAAAAACTTAATTTAATGAGCTCAGAAATAATACATCACAGTGACATCACCATGACATCACAAGACAAGAAGATTATAAAAATATAAAATAAAATGTTTTTATTTGTTGTTTGAAGAGAAAAACATTAAGAACAGATGCTGTGTGACATTAAAAGCAAGTTAATAATGAAGTGATAATGAGTAAAAAGTGGATTTGATAAAAGAAAAAACGGTCAAACCAAACTGGAAATGTTCAGACATTCAGAGTCAGTGTGTTCAGTGATAAATAAACTGTTTTCTGGGAGAATAAATGAAAAAACGACAGTTAACACCGGTATCACTGATGATCAATGAAACATTCAGACGGTGAGTTCAAGGTTTTCTTCCGGTTAACTTCAGGTATGAGATGATTCCGAAGAACAAAGCAGGAATATATTTCATGTTTTATTGTTATATGAGTTTAAACAGCAGGGGGCGCTACGAAGCTTTCACTGCGGTTTGTGTTCCGCCAATAAACACGAAGAAGAAGAATGAGAAGTAGTCGACGAAGAAGACGCTGTCCGTGATGCTGTTCCTGTCACTGTGCGCAAATGCGCATCCAACAGCACAGACCTCCGGTGGATAACGAGAAAACAAACACTAGCAGGCTGGGAAACGACACGTTAGGGCGGAAGAGAAAACAGCGCTTGAGGGGGAAGACAGAAACCAAGGGGAAAGTCTGTGACACGGCAGGTAAGCCGGAGTCACCTGTTCCGGAGCTGTTTCTTGGGGCCGGAGCGTGTGTCAGCGGAGCCGCTTTCCTGCCTGACCCGGGCGGAGAGCTGGGCAGGCCCGCCCCGGCTCCTGAGCGCTGTCATCCATAGTTACTGTACACACAGTTCACCCCGACATGTGCCGAACGCCTGTACCGAGGGAATGATGCACCAAACTGCGTTTAAAAACCTGCTAATTAAGCACTGATGTATTGATTAACAACAAAATCTAATCTTAACATTGTATTTTGGATATTTTATGGGTTTATCGGATACACTCTTCAATACTGTACCAGTCTAACCAATCAGACCGCACTAAATCTAACAGAAGATTAACTTTTAAAGCTATTTTACTCGTTTTTAACAAAATTATTCCACTAAATAATGTTAGCGTCAGAAGGCAGATGGTGACATGAGGGTTCAGATGTTGACTTTCTCTATCTAGATAAAGTACAGCTGGTGAATTATGTACATGCCGAATTAACGAGAAGATTCCTTAAAAATCCCCAAATGTCCTCAGTTGGTGTTTAAATCAAATCCTATCGTGGCCAATAGTCAATGTTACTTAAAATCTGAAGATTTTGAAATGGAGTTTGGTGTGACGTTCTCTGTGCGGCGTGCATATGGCTAGCTATCAATAACGATTTAACAAGTAAACAGGTCGATAATGTGAACGAGATAAGCATTTAGCTAGTTAAGCAGGTAAAGATTAAGTTGCTCTGTTAAAGTGAGGAGAAGTTAGCAGCTAATGTGAACTGAAAACTCAGAACAGGAGCCGCTGCTAACATTAGCATCTGTGGCTAGCTTGTTATCTGTTGCGTTCAGGTAACGTTACAACATCAGGGGCCGGGCTATTTACTGGACATGAACAACTACATAACCGTTAACAAGCTGACTGCGTCGTTAACGGCCATGTAATGTCAGTAACAGTCACATGAGTGTTTAATAAATCAAAGTGTGTCGGTGTCATTGCTGCTGTACGGCCTCGGCTAACTCATGAGCAGTACAGACTCAGTGGTTAGTCAGAGTTTGACCAGGTATTAGACGGTGCCGTGCTGACGGTGGACAACACGCCCAGCAGCAGCTCATGCTGCTCAGCTCTGAGGCAGAAAGAGGAACCACGGCTCCACAAACCGAAAATGAAAATTCTCATTCACACTGAGAGCAGCAGGACGGTGGCACCCGACTAAACCCTGCAGCAGAAACCAGCTTTTCACTGGACACAGAGGGTTCGGTCCGAGTGTCTGTGGATCCATCAGAGTCTGTAAATATGATCAGGATCAGGACCTGGACCTGGAACTGCTGCACAGGAGAAAACTAAACCTGATGTCCACAGGTCTCAGGTCTGAAAGTTAAGGAAACAGGTGATGAAAAGAAGCAGGTTCAGTGGAAGAACAGAGGAAAGTGAAAGTGTCTGAAATACAGTTAGTTTATCAGACTGTAACGGACGAGGACAAGAACTGATCTGAGACCAGGACCAGACTTAGGTGATCAAAAAGACGTCAGATTCAGTTTTTAGATTTAAAGTTTCTGAGACAGAAAAACAACTGAGCATCAATTTAATCACAATTCATCAATTCATCTACAGATTCTTCTATTGATTATCAAGAGGTGATGTTCAGTTATCTCATGTCTCCTCCTCTGTCTCCTCTCGTGTCTCCTCCTCTGTCTCCTCTCGTGTCCCCTCCTCTGTCTCCTCCTCTGTCTCCTCTCGTGTCTCCTCAGCGACCATGGTGGGCGAACGCCGCAATGGGAACCTGCTGGTCCAGCTCGGCCCGAGGCTGCAGGCATATCCTGAGGAGCTGATCCGTCAGCGCCGCACCCATGATGGCCAGACGGAGTACCTGATTCGCTGGTGCCTCGTCACCATCGATGACGGCTCCAGCACCGGGGGTGGGGCCAGCGAGGCCGGAGGGACGGGCGGTGGCGGCTCGGGGGTGGGCGGGTCCAGCGGCTCCACATCTGGAGAAACCAAACCGGAGAACATCCTGATGTGGATGTCGACGGAGGACGTGTACGCCAACTGCCCCACCCTGCTGGGCAAGAGGAAAACGGACACACAGCGCCCCCTGCAGCCGCAGGAGAAGCAGCAGGGCGGCGAGATGGCCGACGGAGGCCAGAGGAGCGGCGGCGAGTTCCCGGCCGACGTCACCTTCGATGAGGTGGAGCTGTCGGACATGAAGGAGGACGTGAAGAACCTGGTGCGGCGAGCCCGGAAGCAGATGGCCAAGAAGAGCGACTTCTCCATCAGCATCACGCACACCATCCACGTCCTGAGCGCCTACGCCAGCATCGGCTCGCTGGTCGGCGTCTTCAAGGAGACGGGCGCCCTCAACCTGCTGATGGAGCTGCTGTGCAACAAGGAGACACAGACCAGACGTAGCGCCGGGAAGATGCTGCGAGCGCTCGCATCACATGACGCAGGTAAACACAGCTGCTTCCTGATCAACACACACACACACACACACACACACACACTGAAGAGCTCCACCCCCTCCACCACCAGGGGGAGTCCTGCTCTCTGATTGGCTGACAGATGTCTGTTAAAACCGCGTTCACCCTAAAGAACAGAGCTGGGTTTACTGAGCTGCAGGTAACCATAGCAACAGGACTGATGCTGCAGGTGAAACTAAACCAACCTGCTGACATCACCTGTGATGTAAGGCAGGAAAACCTGCGTGAATAAGGTGCAGGCAGCGACGGAGTCTGAGCTGATGGAGGAGACGTAGTGAAGTTTATTCTCAGCTGTCAGCACTGAAAGGTCTGTTTGTCTCGTTCACTGTCTGTGGGCGCTCCTGCAGCGGGTCAGCTGACCAACTGCGAGGTGATCAGCTGATCAACTGAGAGATGGTCGGCAGCTCTTTGATTCCTCTGGTTTCTCTGCTCAGGTAGAGACAGGAAGTCCTGCTGAGATGATCACAGACTCACCTGTCTCCACCTGTCTCGTGTTGTTTGCAGTCGTTCGTGTGGTTGTTTTCTCTTTCTCTGTGTACTCGAGGTGTCCAGTTCACTTCTAGAGTTTCAGCCCGGTCTCCTGACAGGAAGCTGGACTAACCAGTGGGGGGGGTGTGCCTCAGGTTACCCATAACACCCTGCTCTGTTTGAAAGGCCGTCGTCAGTCCAAACATCTCACACTGTGAGAGATTATTCAGATTTACTCCTGATCAGACGGTCGGTGCGTTCAGGTTCATCAGTTCATCTCTGACTCAGTGTGTGACAGTTAAAGACAGTAAGGCTGTAACGACCCATCGATTCAGTGATCAGCATGGATCAGTCTGGGTCTGTGCTCTGCTACAACACGTCAGCTGGATTCATCACTGCTTTTATTAAACACGGAAACACAGGCTGCTGTGGACCGCAACCAGACCCGGCTCCATACCCAGCTCTCAGTTCTCTGCAGGTCTCTCCAGGTCTCTGCAGGTCTCTGGGGGTCTCTGTGCGGAGGTGAACTTGTCAGGATTCCTACAGAGCTTTTTAAGAGTCAGATCCTTTTAGTTTAACCAGAAACATCTCTATATATCAGCACCAGACTCCATTGACAAAAACAGGGATTTAACCAGGAGCTGCTGGAATACCACTGCCTCCATCTGTCAGTGTGTCTGTTACTGTCTCTGTTGCACTTTTACTGCTGAGGCTGAGGATACCTGTGTACTTTACTTTGAATGCAGGACTTCCCTGGTAAAGTATTTGTACTTGTTTTGGTACTTTTACTGTAGTATTTGAGTACTTGTAATGACCAGCTAACACTGAGTGGAGACATGTGAACAGTGGTTGTGTAAAGCTTGGTGTCTCTGGGTTTTTGCTCTTCTCTCATTGGTCACTTCACTGCTGTCACCGTCTGGTCTGTGTGTGTCTGTGTCCTCACTGATTGTTAAACACTGTCAGACTCTCAGCGTCCTGCTCCGTCCAAGCTGAAGCTGTGTTAAAATTTCACATACCGACCTTATTTCCTCCTCCCTGCTCCGTCACTGCCTGCTGTTTATTCTCTCGTTTTTTGGTCACGTGAAGAAAATCCTGGGCGAGGAGTAGCTGAGAGTTTTTCCCATGAGTCATCAGGAAACAAAGACACGAGCCTCGTTATAGATCCACATCACACAGAGCAGATAACACGAACCCGGAGGAGAGGTCTCACTCTGACCACAGATCAGTTAAACGTTGGTTTAAACCAGCGCAGCAGAGAGACGCTCTGTGATTGGATGGGAGGGTGGAGTGGGTGGAGCCAGCTGCTGCAGAGATCCTCTATTAAAGACAGATTCAGCTTCATGAAGAACTAAGTACTCTGTTCATGTACAGTAATCAGAGTACAGGGGAACAGGAACAACACAAACAGACTGCTGCTGTTTTTACCTGAACATGAACAGCCTCAGTCTCCTCTCAGATATTTTCCTGTGTGTTCTCTGGGAGAAGATGAGGATGGTAGGTGTACGTATTCAAATGAAAACCACTTGGTCATATTAGAGTTTTTGACGTTGATCTTGTGTAGATGAAGTGTTGATTTATGTCTTCTTGTTTTTTCAGTAGGGCTGGGTTTGATTTAGCTGTTTTTATTTGTCCTAACAAGCTGGAGTCTGTCAGTCGCTCTTTCTTTTTATTTCTGAATCACCTGGTGTAACGGAGCGCTGTCATTGGTTGACGTTTTGGTTGAGTCCCTGATGTTTCCTCTCTGACTCTTCACTGTCAACAACAACAAAACAGTCATCTTAGATAAAAGAAATATGAATAATAACAGCTCTAGTAAGAACAGACAGATAATGTCTCTACAGCAGATCATCCTCAGAACGACACTCAGTGTGACATGAATACAGAACACAACAATGCTGAAGGTCGTGGACATAGTTTAGGATGTTTGTGGGACAGTTTGCACCTGAGGAGGCAGAGACCGACCACCAGGATCCTTTGACCCAGAGCCTCAGACAGAAGAGTTTATTCAGTGTGAACGCTCAGAAAAATCCACCTCCTTGTGGAAAAAGCAGTAGTGTTTGTGTTGTGTGTGTGAAAGAACTCAGCTTGAAAATGAATCGTGTGGAAAAAAATCTCACTCAGTGTGAAAATACTGTAAGATTAACTAAAGAGAACGGAAACTAACAAACACATGTAGTCACCTAACACTAACCCACAGCTACTGAGGTGTGTGACGAGTTCAGGACAGTAAAAGCTGTTTTACTGAATGAACCTTTACAGTTTAAGCTGCTTCATGTGTCTGCAGAGGAACCAGGTCATGAATCATTTCAACTCAACCTTTACATAATGAAAATCAATCCAGCTTGAACTGAAAGTCTCACAGTGATGATAACATAGCTGCTCTGTGTTTGAGTCCTGACTGTGAAGACAGCTGAGCTCTGAAGGCCTGAAATGATCCTAAAATACTTCACTCTCATCTCAACATCCAAAGATTCTGCTGCAGGAAACAGATCAAGGCAGCAGCATCACAGAGACTCAGACTCTGTCTCAGACTCTGGAGGTTCACATGGGTCCACTTTACTGTGGGAGTCTCTGAAACAAACTGGACCAAACAGGAAGTCAGATTCAGACTGTCCCATGTCAACCAGGAAATGACATCATCACCCTTTTCTTAGCAGCCAGGAGATGAAGAGGCGACTCAGTCATCATCAGCTGAAACTGAGCTTCAGTCAGTTTCATTTATTCATTAAACTTTATTTTACTTGAAGCTGCAGGAGAATTAGACTCAAACAAACAGATAAAGTTCAGTCCTGTCGCAGCTGCAGAACTTTTACTCAGTAGATATGAATGTGAATAAATGACGGCCTGTGAGAACAGTGAGGTGACACACATACGTAAAAAGTCAGAGAAACACTGAGTGCTGTTCTTCTTCCTTCTTGTTTCAATGATCAAAATGTCTCAGAGAGGAAGTTGAATTCACTCGGTCACTGCCTGGGACCAGAGAGAGGGAAAACTGACCCCACGAGACACGACTGTACGTTTACTGAAGAGGGACGATGATGACGTCTGTTTTTACTGCAGCGGCTTTAAAGCTGCACACGATGATATTTTGGTATCAGACGTAACAAACACAAACACAGTGATTGGTCAGAGTGTGACCAATCAGAGAAGGATACGTTGTGAAAGATGAGAACCAAACAGGAAGTGAATGTGGGCGTCTGTATGATTGTGTCCTAAGGTCTCTGAAAACTGCAGTAGTGTGGGACGCCAAGTGTAACCATGGCGACAGGGATGAGTTTTAAAGCTAAAGCTGCATTAGCCTCTGTAGAAACAGTGAGACCTCGCTGCTTTTCCACAGGTCTCTGTCAGTCACATGACTCCTGTGGTTTTAAAGTCTTCTCACCCTGAGAGCAGCGAAGCAGCATGAGTCGACTGTTTCTCCGTTGCTTCACTTTTTAATTCTGCTGCTGCAGATCAAACCTCCGCCCACATCCCCGAGTCCTCCGCCTGACGGAGACGAGTTCCCCACACTGAGTCCTGATGTAGACCCCTCTGGTCCTGGAGGACTGATCCATAATGAAACACTTTATAAAAACTCTGAGCAGTTTGCTGTTTGAAATGTTTCCTGAATCATATCGAGCTCAGTCACTGTAACAGACAGGTGAGCTCGTCCAGGTGAGTCAGGTGTTGACGGTGTGTTGTCTGTGTCCTCTGCAGGAAGTCGAGCCTACGTGCTGCTGTCTCTCAGTCAGCAGGACGGCATCGAGCAGCACATGGACTTTGATAACCGCTACACTCTGCTGGAGCTGTTCGCTGAGACCACGTCATCGGAGGACGGCATCTCTTTGAAGGCATTCACCTGCCGCAGGTAAACACCTCACCTCTGCTCTGACAACACCTGTATATGAACAGCCGATGTCAGACGAGGACCTGACGTCCTCCAGGTAAAGACAGGTGTACCACGCTGAGGCTGAGCTCACCTTAAATCTCACCTTTCACCGTTGAACACCTGGACATACCTGCTGTGACGTCACCATTAGTCTGGAGCCAATCAGAGCGCAGTATGAAGCTGTTTAATGTTCTCTGTGTTCAGATTCCTGGGAAGCTGCTGTTCTCTCTGGTGAAGCGTTACCTGTGCGTCACGTCTCTGATGGACAAACTCAACACGGCGGGGGGCGGAGTCAAGCTCTGACAGACAGGACGCCAGCCCTCCCCCTCCACCTCCTCCTCCAGCACCGCACCAGACGGAGCACCTGCGGTGCAGCGGAGTTCGACTTCACCATGGCCATGGCCAACCTGATCTCGGAGCTGTCGGGTGATGGCTGGGACCGGAACCGCCAGCCCCCGATGGCTCCACCCACCGCCCCGGAGGAGGCGGGGTCTGTGGGGAGGAGCAGGCGGACGAGGGGTCCCGCCCCGTCCTCAGGTCCATCTTCCAGCCTCGGTTCTGCGCCTCCCCCGTCACTATCACCGCCAGCTCCTCTGTCGCAGCGCCTGTTGCCACGCCACCAAAGAAGAAGACAGGAAATGGATTCAAGACGCGCTCTGACTTCGCCAGCCGCTCGGCTATGTGGAGTATGTCCAGGACAACCTGAAGAGCGGCATGATGGTCCGCATGCTGGAGGACTACGAGGAGGTGAGCGCCGGGGACGAGGGAGAGTTTCGCTACAGCAACGACGGCTCGCCACCTGTTCAGGTGAGGAAACGCCACACCACCTGTCGCAGAAAAGCAGCAAACCAAAGAAAATATTTAGTGGTTTTGTCAGAAAAATGGAAAAATGGATGAATTGTTT